>NC_080473.1:17330000-17630000 GCF_030265055.1 Doryrhamphus excisus | reverse complement strand
TTTGTGGCGTAGTTTTGTGTTCAGAATCGTGGCGATGTTGATGTGGCTTGGTGATCTTTGAAACTCAACCTAAGGATATCAGATCAGTTCAAGTTGAGCTCGTAGACTAACCGTCTACGAGACTAACCGTCTGGAAACGTTCATCCTCCACTTGTGAGTGTCAGTAGAAACCTTGGCACACCTCAAGTCCGCTGTGTTTCACCAGCGTGAGTCGTGACCACACCCCCTCCTCTCATTGGAAGATGTGGTTTTTACGCACACGACAGTGTGAATGAATATGAATGTACCTAAAATGTACCTAAACGCCAGTCTGGTGGAGTTTGGCGGCAGCGCTCACATTAATCAATACACAGAAGAAGCCCGAGGGATCACAGGTTTATTGCACGGTTATTGAAGATTTTTATTTGATGGCGTCTGACAGCTGCAGGAAGGAAGTAAGCTGGTCTTTTACTGTCGTTTTCATGTTGAAGAAACAATTGCAATATTACAATACATGCTGCTGTTTTCATATTTTGTCAAGTTTATATATCCATGCATAAATATCTTCAATTGAAAACAACTGAATTGAAAAAGTACTTAAAACTGGAATACTGTCAATTCTCAGGTACCGAGTATCGGTTCAAATGTGGAAGGCACCATCCCTACTCCTCAGAGGTTATTAAGGATATCTACACCATTCCTAAATAAAATACACCTCCCCCAGCACACCACATGCATGTAGGTAACGTGTCTTCATTCAAATGACTCCATCATGAAGTAACCACAGCAGCTCTGAATGAGACTGGAAATAATAACAAGTACATGATCGGTGTGACCACAGGAGGGGAAGGGGCAAACTCAAGCCCGACTGACAGTTAGCATGTTACACCCAACCCCCCACCCCCCTATGTTCGCGCTCGCAAACACCAGGGAAGGCGTCATATGACGACATGGCAATGCTCATTTTTATCAGCCGCCCTCGCCACTTGTCTGGGAATGAAAGCGTCCAGGAGTGGGCGTCACGGTGTGCATCAACACGGAAGTCCTTCCATTTGCCCAGGTCTCCCCGAGCAGTGTGAAATTTGTTCTTCTCCGCCTGTCTCAATCTGCGTCTGTCTCAGCCCACGTATGCCACGCCGCGCGCTTGCCAACTGGCGCCGTGCCTCGCATTATTCAAGCTTCCGAAGGCCACACGTCTTCTTTACCGTTACACGGGAAGCTCTGAGAAGCTCTTTAAAACCTCGTCTGATGGCGCAAACGGGTTCCGTGGGGGCGCCCGCGGGCTGATGGCGACGCAACGCTTTTTCTCTGCAGGAGGCGCCGCTCCTGCCAGGATGGCACCTCATTATCCAAATGAGGCTTTAGTGTGAGACGCCGCAGACATTGAGCATGTTAGCATGCTCTATTTACTTCAGCTAGCTAGCCTGAGCTCCACTCATGATACGTTTGGACAACACCAAAAAATGCATTCCCATTCACACACACCTCCAAAAACCACAGGAAACACAGCAGTGTGTATGCCAGGCCAGTAAGTTGGCGATCTCACGTCATGGTCTTTTGCAATGCATGCAACATCTTACTGTGATTGAATCAATTATTGGATTAAAAATACTTTCATGTTTATCACAGTATTATTCAATATCTTACAACAAAATAGATAAGCCGCCAGTATGATACTATCTCTCATGAAACACATCACATCCTTTTATCGCCAAGAAAGTGTGTAAAAATTATAATAAAACAAAAAGTAGATGATGGAAAGGTGTCAAGATATAGCACGTGAATGAAGTAAAAAACAGAAATGAGCAGGAAAGGTGTCAAGAGTGCCTCGCAATGGCGCTACGATAATAGCATGGTAGCGTCTGCATAGGTTAATACTTAAAGAAAAATAGGTTAAAGAAAAAATGCTGTGCTAATGTTATGACGCTAGCAATGTTGACATTAGCATGCAAAACCTAGCATGATAGCGCTGAGTGTGTTGGTGTTAATACGAATGAAAATAACTAAAAATGCTACAATTTTAGCACGCCACTCCTAGCATGATAGCGCTAAGTTAATAATAAAAAATGCTAGTATGTTAGTGTTAGCATGTTGGCAATGCTAAAGTGTTCACTCAGCATGGTAGCGCTAAGTTAATAATAAAAAAAACGCTAGTATGCTAGTGTTAGCATGTTGGCAATGCTAAAGTGTTCACTCAGCATGGTAGCGGCATATAGCAGGGATATCGTGAATGTCCTGCACGTGTTTGAATCTGTTGAGACGTGTGGCAGCACAAACAACGGCCAAGTTTTGACAGGAGTGAGAAGTTTGTGGAGAGCAAAAACTACTGAATGCTTGGGATGCATTGACAGATCCTAAAAATAATGTCATCGTCATTCAAGTATGCCAACACAGCCACAGCACAAGATGGAGGACGGGTGAAGTTGTGTATTTGGAGAAGTAAAATGTCATCAGGGAAGCAAACACGAGAGGCGAGCACATTTGTTTGTGCACGGCGTGCTTGCTTGGCCTCTCTGGAGGATACACGCACACCACTTCGATGTTGCAGCCCAAACGTCCCGTTCTCGCATCTCGATGTCACGCCTTCCCGAGAGCGCCGTCAAGTAGGTCAGACGCTGTCCCAGGGTCGCGCCGCTGGCTCCAGATCTGCTGCGTGGACATCCAGCGACAGAATTAAAAAATAGAAGCACAGCAGAGCTGCATGGTAAACAAGCAGCTGGCCCGACCTCGCCTGCTTAAAAAGCACACGAGCGTGCAGATTTGTACGGCGTAATGTGTGCTGACCCAATAACTCATCCTTACGTCACATCCACTTGGCTCCGCCGGCTCTCAGGAGAACACGATGTTGTTTAAAGGCACGCTAAAGGTGCTTTTTTATTAGCAGTAGTGTTGCATTATTTATCTGCAACATGGCTGACCTTCGTTACGCACACGTAGTTATAGTCCTCACTAGAACTTCCTGTTTGTGCTCGATAAAGCAACACACCGCAGGTCATTGAGAGCGTGTCTAAGTGGACTGGGGTCACTTCTGGATGTGCTGCTGCTGCTGTGAGATTACAACACACACAAGTAGCATTCTGCGTTCTTACTGTACAAATATTCTCCGAGTCTCAGCTTGTCAGCCTTTTGACAGACATATTTTAAATGGATCCCCACCTGCGCGTCTCCTAAGGCCTTTGCTGGGATATTTGGGTCAGGTTAGGGTTAGGCAAACCCGACAGGTGAAGGATTGGCATGCAAGGCAACTCACATGCTGAAAATATAAAGATGAGGACAGGGGGAAACAGATTAAAAATTATTTAAAATGATGCTGATCAAAAGGTTATGAGCAGTTGAAAATTGGCAAGACTGGGAAAATGTGAATTGAATGTGATTTAGTGCCAGGTATTCACACTGTCATCATGTCTTGATGGCAAAGGCAAAAAAAACTTTCTCAAAAGCCTGGTCTCCTTCAAGGTTTGGAATGAGAGCACCAAACATGGGACATGGAAAGCTGGAAGAAAGTTTTCTTCTCCCTGATGGCTTCCACCCTAACTGGTGTTCTCCACAAGGCACAGTGGAATAACGAAGGTTCAGGTCGTGCCTGGCCGTCAAACGGCAACCGGCAATGTGGAGATGCAGGGGGGGCATCATTCATGACTGAAGACCCTGGTCTCTGTGGTAATGCCTGGCTTTTTCAACACTTGACAAAGGACTTCTTCCAGATCATCCTGTGTCTTCCCTTCATCTACATTCGATGGAGAGCATTTGGGGATGGATTTCCAGACAGTGAAGGCATTCCCACTAGCATTCCCACTAGCTTCCTGGAAACACTGGCATCAGCCTGCACAAAGCCATTTTCCACCTTATGAAGTACGACTGCAGTATCCACGGTATATGGATCCATGTATATAATCCATGGCCCATGTCCACTGCTGTGCCGAGGAACTGCATTGTCAGATTTGGTGGGATTTGCAGCGATGTCAACGTGGACCAAAAATTGTGTCTTTTCCTTCCATTTTGATGGCGTTATGCCTCTGTTTCTTCCATCAGAGAATAAAAAGGCGGTTGCTATGGAGGCTTCATGTGAACGGCAGGTTTATGGCGTCACACACAACACATGTCCGCTTATGAAAACCTCAGCCTGCGTCTCGTAGGGTGAAAAGGACTTTAACAACTTGACGAAGCGGACGTAAGGTGTCCAGGTACATGAAGGCCGCAGTAATATGGTGACTATTCATACATATAATAATGTAATAATGTAGCATAAACATATACTGTATAACCAGTAGAGTGTGGTGGTCTTTGCTGGAGATGAGCATGGGGAAAGTCCAGGAAGTACAAATTAAGTATATTCATACGCCAGTGTGCACGTTTCCCTAACTAATCCAGACATGGCCAGGTAAAATGAATAATAATAATAATCTTCATAATAATAGCAGTTGGCTGAATTAACTGGCATGTTACGTCATCTTTATTTGTCTTCCACTCCCCAGCATCTGCACGTCGCCCTTTAATTTTGCTTTTCATCCTCCCTGAGTCACATGACCGTGCCACTCCCACACCTCTTTGAAGCACCTCACCGCCCCATCGCGACACACCATCCGTGTGATTGGAATGTTAGCGCCATCTGACTCGCTCGTTGCGCATGTACCGACATGATCGGCTTGAAAAAAAAAAAGAAGAACGTCTGTTTTGCCTCTATTTCCCAGCCAACTTTGCTTGTCTTGTTGCTCCCGGCGTGTTCTTCAGTTTGTTTACTTACTCACGGACAAAAACACCACATGACCTTAGCATGAAGAAAAGTCTTGGACTTAACACGTCAAGTTTGCTGCGCTAAAAGAAACTGCCCTGCGTTGGCTTTGCAAGTACGCATCCCTGCTGGGTGCTAAACCAGTGGGAGATGGATCTCCGACTGTTTGCAACTTCTGGAGCTTACCTGTAAAGAGCAGTGTTCACATGAGAAATGACTAAAAGTATATGTAAGCATAGAAGTAGCATCAGTTCCAGTATTTAGCACACCTCAATATAAGCCACAGCCACCACGTCAAGACAAAACACATGTATACTGGTGGTCCATAGCTTCCCCTGACCTCACCTGTAAACAAACAGTGTTTCAGAGACATTCTGCATGCCAGTTGTACCAAATGCTCTGTGATGAGGGAAAGAGCACACAAAAAAATCAGCCACCGGAGACGCCGCTGTGTTGTAAAAGTGCACAAGGTTTGCCAGAGACCTCCGTGGCGTCACACCGGCTGCTCGGAGCGTGTCCCCAAATACAGTGCACCCTGCTGGGCCACAGCAGGTGGTTCCTCCCCCTCTATACTCTGCCTCTCCTGGTCGTAGTCATGTCATGATATTTCATTAGACTCATCAACAGGTACACTTGCTTCTTCTCCAGGTGCAAACTGTATTTTAGAATGGTAGATATAAAAAAGGCTATTGTTAACAGTATCCTAGGAGCAGAAAATTATTGGTATCAGTTTGAAAAAAAGAGATATTGTTCATCCCTAATATATACGCACATGTCTAGAAGCGCTGGTGTTCATGTTGTAACATGGGAAATTACACAGAAAGACACACTACAAACCTTCATGTTCCCAGCATCACTCGTTGGCTCCAGTGAGACGTGAGATGTGTTTTTTTTATTTCCCGTGGGAGTTGAACAGCTGCTGCAGTCCAAGCAGAAGCTGTCGTCATTCTGCACTTCATCAAACCTACTTAACATTTGTCACATCACACCATCATCACTGCATAAGACTTCTAAAGCTGATATTAGCGTCCATGCTACCGCTGCCTGACTCTACACTCTATGCATCATGGGAACTGTAGTAGGAAATTAAGTCTTTAAATTAGAGCTGCATCGATTAGTCAATGAATCAATGAGCCAATGGATCAACAACTATTTGGTAGTTGATGAATGGTTTCAACATGTGACTATTGGGAATACTCAGTTGTGACTATTTGGAAATATCCCAATGATAGAAATTATCTCAGCAGTCAACCCAGCAGACCATATTTTGCTTTGGAATATTGGACTTAGGTCATGAGTTGCAGTATCCTCATCTTCATCCTTCATCAAGACATACTGGAGGTGGGGGGGGTGGGTGTCTTGTGGGAACAGATTTGGCTGTGCAAATCTCCCAATTGGACAAAAATTCCCAGGGACACGCTCCAAAATCTGGTTGGAAATCCTTCCAAGAAGCTGCAAATGGCTCCAAATCATCTCCAGTAGACCAGGGCTCTCCAAGCCTTCCGTCTTCTGAGAGCGGCTTTCACAACACCCGCATGGCTGAGAGCTGATCATTTGTTTTCAGAGCTTTTTTTCAACCCAAACAAACTGACCCAACTTTAGCAGCCTTTTTCTTCTCCAAAGTGCTGATGTTGCTGCTAAAAAAAACTGCAGCAAAGCAGGCGGCAGTAGTGAGCACATAGATACCAAAATACTCATACTACTGATACCAATGTGCCGATACCAGCATCGATTCTTCAGTGTACAGTGCACACCTTGTTATCACCATTGGTATCATATTGGTAGTGTGTCGACCAACCCAAGTGAAAGGTCTCTTGCCAATGGGTATGGCGCTAATGGGATGAGCAGGACAGTTGGTCATCCTGTGGAGGAACGTCCTCCCACCGAGTTCGAAGATGAGGCTCAGCAGAGTAAGAACGTAATCCTCATCATCCTCACCTCTGTGATGTTGCGCTTTGTTAGCCTCCATCAGGATTGATGGCGCCCCCAAAAAGGATCAGGTGATGACGCCTGTGGTGGAAATCTGCCAAACTGAAAGCAATGAAGATGAAAGAAGTGTTTTTTATCAGGAAGTTCTCAAACAGGAAAGACGACTTAGGATCCGTACGTGTAGATTGACAGGATTTACCACATCCTAAACCTGGATGTCTGGGTTCATCAAAACACAAAAGAAACACATCGGGAGTTTGAGGAAGGGGACTGATGACAATGCTAGCCAACATGCCGTAAGAGCACGTGGTTAGCACACCTTTGATGGAAATGTCTCCGTTCAATCGGTCAGGCTTTGTACATTTTTACTTTGTACAGGAACCCTTACAGCTCAGCGTTGGAGCATGATTGTTGGTATGAATGCTTTTCATTATCAACTAAAGCAAGGCGACAGGATTCCTCGCATACGCAGCGCTGGCTCTCAGAACCCGATGAAGGATACGTGCTGTCAGATCTGGCCACATCCCCACATGTTTTCCACCAGCAACTTGCGACAACTCTAGTCATGTTTCCTGGCGTGGTTGGGGAGTGTTCTAACATCGGGAAAGCACATATTGTTTTGTCTTTTGTGTTCTGTCTGAGCAGCGGCGGGTCTGCAAAGCACATACTGCTATGTAGAATAAACACGCTCATCTCTCCTTCGCTCTTCATTTAAAAAACGTCTCAATATGGAGAACTTTAAGAGGCCTGGCTGAGATTCATTTGGATGAAATGATGGACAGTTTGATAGGAACAACCCATGAATCAAGTTACTTCTACTTCTTTTGTGTTTTGCCTCACTTTTTATTGTATTTGTATACACTTGCCAGCCAATCACAGGGCACATATAGACAAACAACCATTCACACTCACATTCATACCTATGGACAATTTGGAATCGCCAATTAACCTAGCATGTTTTTGGAATGTGGGAGGAAACCGGAGTACCCGGAGAAAACCCACGCATGCACGGGGAGAACATGCAAACTCCACACAGAGATGGCCGAGGGTGGAACTGAACCCTGGTCTCCTAGCTGTGAGGTCTGCGCGCTAACCACTCAACCGCCGTGCCGCCCTTGTCAACATCATATGCAAATTATATGCAAATTAGACAATGACATCATTTAGCGCCTTCCATGATCGGGAAAAGTTGGCATCGTTGCCTACCACCAAATTTGGAGTGCTTCTCCCGCTGCTATCCTTCGTATTTCCTGTCCATGCTCCACCAGGTCACATGTTTGCCAAAGGGTCCCGAGGACTCCGCCCACACGTTCTGCCGTTGTTCTTGTTAATAAAAGGCGATGGGGTTTACGTAGGGTGCCTGACAGCACGCGGGCGGGAAGGAGGGAGCAGGCGTTCCACCAACACGCTGTCGCTAGCGGCGACACCTGCCAGCAGCCTGATAAAAAGCCTTCTCATCGTCTTCCAGGCAACACGAGCCTGCATGGGCTGCACATACTCACACGGCCTAACCTTGAAAACACAGCATTGAGATGAATAGGCGGCGAGATGCGGCGTGAAAGGCCATAATTCCATCCAGGGGTGTGATGGATTTATACGTGTCATGAACAACGTGAAATACTGACTTCTTCTTTTTTTACACTGAATTCATCACAACGCCGTTTTCCTCATTTGCATATGACCTGATCAGGCCTTACTGTAAAGTGTTGGCCTATATCCTGACTGTACTACAGTATAACCGCAGTAGTCCTACTTCTGTTAACTGCTGACTCTTCTTTAAACACTCTGTTTCTTCTAATCTAAGATGTCAATATCTCAGCCTGTTTTCTGTTCACTGAGTTGTTTCTGCCAAGCTTTGTTTGTAATGTTAGTTGGATGGTGATGGATAGTCGACCTGAGCGCTTGCCGGACATTTTTTTTTTTTTTTTTTTGCTTGTTAACATTTTGTTTTGAGCAGTTCAGTGAAGCAGCACCATGTTTAGTAAACCAAGGTTAGCATAGAGCGAATATACAGTCTCATCCTAGAGGAGTGTAACCATATCTGGCTACGGCATTGAATCCTACTATTTTATCTCCCGATCCATTATCAATATGACTTCTCCCAAGTTGTCTGTGCGGCTGCAAGAGGGATTCTTGTGTTGAAGTTCTACAAACATCATGCAGTTCTCGAATCACTTCATTTGTAAATGTTCATATTGGGATCCAATGGAAGCTTGCTGTTGGTCGTTGTGTCCAAAGGTGCAGGCAAGAACATGTCTACCTGGAGGGGGCATGAAGTGGACCAGGTTGCATTGGGTGTCACCCATGTGTTGTTGTGAGGTTGCATGTGTAGTAGCAGGTCTCCAAGGTTGGCATAGTCACGGCAACCAGACCATCGGTGTGTCCGACCAAGGTGTCGGCCCACAGGAGGTGACTGAAGGGGCGGTTGAGGTGCGTGGAAACGAGTGGCAGCGAGATTACTTGATGATGTCATGGAAGCTCAGCAGGCTCAGACACGCTCGGTTTCTCCTCTTTTCCTCCTTGGTGTTTGCTCGGTGGAATGCCGCAATGACAGCTTTGCATTTTGATTGGCTGCTTCCACGTGACGCAGCAGCTGTTTTGTCCTGTCCGTGTCTTTCCCAAGCACTTCCTGATCTTCATTCTTTGTGGGGGAACAATTCCACGTTTGCTGCATGAACCATTCACTCCCGTATGAACTTGCATGCAAAGCTGCCTGCCACCGGGGGCCGGGGTCCGCCATGGGGTCCGTGGGGGGGGTCCTCTGTTTCCCCTTTGCTTTCCCATCCTCCTCTCCCTTCCTCCCACCCGCACCGTGGCACCTCCTCCTCCCACCAGAGCACTGACACACTCCCTTCCATCTGTCTTTTCCTACCCAGAATTCCCTAACAACCCACCCGGGGGCGATGAGATCCCGCAGGAGCAGCACAATGCAAGTGTCGCCATCGGGGTGGCTGTGGGGGGCGTGGCCCTGTTGGGTGCGGCCGCCATACTGCTCTTCGTCTTCCTGCGCCGCCGCCAGCGCACCTTCAAGGGCGACTACAGCACCAAGAAGCACGTGTTCGGGAACGGCTACAGCAAGGCCGGCGGGATGCCCGCACACCCCCCCATGGCCAAGAACCTGCAGTACCCGGACGACTCGGATGACGAGAAGAAGCCCACGCAAATCGGCGGCGGGGGCGGCGGCTTCGAGGCGAGCGAGCGCGACTTCGACGGCGAGGCAGAGGACCTGAAGAGGCCGTACTTCACAGTGGACGAGGGCGAGAGCCGCGACTACGACGAACGGACTCTGACCTTCCAGTACGACCCCGAGCCCGAGATAGCTGACGACATGATCTCCCAAACCGACGGCTCGGTCATTTCCAAGAAGGAGTGGTACGTGTAGCGGGCAAACAACTCGTGGTCGCGCGCCCCTCGCCTCCCCTCCGTCACATCCATCACCGCTCAAACTGCACCCCCACACCCCCACCCTCCCCAGCCTGAGCCCCCTCCCTTCCTCTTGGGACCCCATGTCCGTTGACATCAGGAACTGCGGTGTCCTCTGTATTGCGTATGAAAGACTGCCGCACATGCGTGAAAGTCCAACACTGGATGTCTCCATTCCTAAATCATCCTCAAACCTTGGATGAAACCTTTGCAGACTTTGGCATTTATTTCTTGGTGTGGGCTCCTTCACCCCCTAAGTGGTCATGTGGGGGGCGATGATGTGCGTCCTCCCCATCCCACCCCGTGTCCTGACATTTGCCAGGGAAAATGTCAGCATTGTCACTCGGACAGGTTGGAGCACTCGCCGCTATTTATGTTGTGCACAAAGCGTCTGTTTGGTGTGGGTGTGTGTTGGGGGGGGGGGGGGGGGGGGGGTCGTGTTTGTGTGTGTGTGTGTGTGTGTGTGTGTGTGTGTGTGTGCATGCATGTGTGCATGGAGGTCGGTGAGCGTCCCTTTTTCTGGAGCCCGCCGAGGAAAATAATGAAAGGGAATTGAAACATGACGGCGGCCATCTTGGGGCGGAATAGGTCGTCTGCTGCTTTTCTTGGTGTTTGTCTTTTGAAAGGAATGAATGCTTTTCTGTCTTTATTGTTGAAAGATAAAAAACACTGTTGGTGTAAGTGCTTGTTTGCCTCCTCAGCCCAGGTTGAGTGCCACTTGAACAATATAGAAAGTTAATAACGCCTTATTTGATGCATGTGTACGTCCTCATTTGCAGCGGAGATTCATGGGTGGCGAGGTTAAAAATAAATCTAGAAATATGACACATAAATGGGATCAAATGTCTGTGCTAGCTGGAGAATGTTTTACAGTGTACAGTTTTTTTATGTTTTTGATGCGCATGTCCTCATTGTGTATTTTTTTTATTTCACATCTAAGTCTTTTTCTTCTTGTTTTTTTCTACTGCCTTGTTTATCTTGGATGTATCAGCTCCAGTCGGGTGAAGGGTTTAATTAGACGTTCGTTTGCTCTACAGCTTCTTTGCCTCGTAAACATTTTTTACGGTTAAAAAAAATCTATCCATCCATTCTCTGTGCCGCTTATCCTGCTATGCTGGAACCTACCCCAGCTGAGTTCGGGTGAGTGGCAAACGACTCGCATTCATACCTGTGGGCAATGTAAGAGTGGCTAAGCAGGGTTATATTGTAACTTCCCCCGAGCTCACTTGGAAACAAACATTCACTTAGCATGCTAGTTGGACCAAATGCTCCAATGAGGGGAAAAAAAACTCATGGAGCACACGAAAAACCTTACCAGCCACCTGAAACTCCAGCACAGCAGCGTTTAAAAGGTTTGCCAGAGACCTCCGTGGCGCCACACCAGCTGCTCGGAGCGTGTGCCCAAATACAGTGCCCCTTGTTGGGCCACAGCAGGTGGCTCCTCCCCCTCTATACTCTGGTTCTCCTGGTAGTAGTCATGATATTTCATTAGGACTCATCAACACTCTTCCAGTCCTTACTTCTAGGTGTGCAGATTACTGGTTATTGGTACCATAGCAGAAAAGTATTGGTTAAAAAAAAGAAGATATTGTGCATTCATTTTTTTTTTTTACAAATCCTTTTATGTTTTGGTGAATTTAGTGCCTACAAACATTTATTGACCGAACACAAAGAAAGACAAGATGTCAGCTGAAAAGAAAGAAAGGATGGTGTAAGGGCCAGATGAAACTTTTCTAAGCACAAGCCGCTGAGGAGATGAACTTGCGAGCGTCAAACGCTGCCCCCTTCTGGTTGAAGCACAAAGTGACACAAGAGGTTGATGTTGCGTTCCATTTTGTAATGATAATAATGACTTCATTCCATCCTGATCTCCTTTTTGTATTGAGTGTGTGCTTGTAAATAGTGTACAGACTGTGTGTCCGCTGTGTGTGAAATATTTGGACTGCAGCCCAAGAGGACCAGCGTCTCTCCAAAGTCCATCCTGAACGCTCACTGCCACGTTCCGGATGGATGAAAAAGAGAAATAGTCTGCAGCCATGTGAATGTATATTTCTAATATGCTCAGAAAAAAATCACTTGTTCAAATTGTGATGACCCAGTGAAGTAACTTGTATTTGTTTTAAGCATTAAATGACTTCAATAAACAAACACTGTGTGTGAGTGTGTGTGAGTGAGTGTAGAATCATTCAAATTAAATTCCAAACATTTAGCAAAGCTGTTTTGGAGCATCAGTAAACACTAATTGGCTTAGTTCTCCTTTTTAACAGCTGTCTCCTATCAATAATCATCCTACCTTCTGACGCAAGCCATATTTCATTTCATTTTTACTCTTAGCAGCAGGCTGTGGGCTGCAAATGGACCCCGGGCCGTACGTTTGAGTCCACTGCAGTAATGAAGGAAGTTCCTTCAAGATTATCTTTCTCTGAGCTAAAAACTATGAAGGTCTCTCTTGATGCAACCATCCTTTCCTCACATGCAACCTCATCTCTGGTGTCACACGCACACATGCAACAGGCAGTACAAAAAGCAACAATCGCATATGTTTGAGCATTTTCAAGATGGTTGGATGATACAAACAGTAGTGTATGGATATATCTTTACAATACAAAACATTGTAGAAACATTCATTCATTCATTCATTTTCTACCGCTTATCCTCACGAGGGTCACCGGTGTGCTGGAGCCTATTGTAGAAACATATTCTATATGTAAAATATTGCAGAAACGGTGTTATAAAATCTAGAATATTGACATCCAGTTATAGCCCCATCCATACCATACCCTTCTTAATCCTGTACTCCATAATCCTACCTTTCCATAGCATAGTCAGTCTCCATACCATACCCTTCATAATCCTACCTTTCCATAGCATAATCAGTCTCCATACCATACCCTTCATAATCCTACCTTTCCATAGCATAATCAGTCTCCATACCATACCCTTCATAATCTGATGTTCTATATCTTATTCTCCATACCATACCTTCCATAATCCTACCTTTCCATAGCATAGTCAGTCTCCATACCATACCCTTCATAATCCTACCTTCCATAGCATATTCTCTATACCATATCCTCCATAATCCTACCTTTCCATAGCATAGTCAGTCTCCATACCATACCCTTCATAATCCTACCTTCCATATCTTATTCTCCATACCATACCCTCCATAATCCTACCTTCCATAGCATATTATTTAAACCATATCCTCCATAATCCAACCTTTCCATAGCATAGTCAGTCTCCATACCATACCCTTCATAATCCTACCTTCCATAGCTTATTCTCCATACCATACCCTCCATAATCCTACCTTCCATAACATAGTCTCCATACCATACCCTTCATAATCCTACCGTCGATAGTTTTGTCTCCATACCATACCCTCCATAAGCCTACCTTCCATAGCAGTCTCCATACCATACCCTTCATAATCCTACCTTCCATAATTTAGTATCCATAACATACCCTCCACAATCCTACCTTCCATAGCATAGTCTCCATACTATACCCTTCATAATCCTACCTTACATAATTTAGTATCCATACCATACCGTCCACAATCCTACTTTCCAGAGCATAGTCTGCATACCATACCCTTCATAGGCCTTCCCTCCATAGCATAGTCTCCATACCATACCCTCTATAATCCTACTTTTCTATAGCATAGTCTCCATACCATATCCATACCATACCTTTCATAATCCTACCTTACATAGCATCGGGTTAAGGTTAAATGTGTGTGGAAATACGTATGCGGTAATAACTACAAAAGCAATCTTCACTCGCTAAATGTACTGCAAAAAAGGTCATAATTCATAATGCCGCCTACAGAGAACATACCAACTCCTTATTTCTAAAATCACAAATACTTAAACTTGCTGATATAGTTCATCTTCAAACAGCTAAAATAATGCATGAGGCTAAAAATAACCAATTAGCTAAAAATGTCATCCAATACTTCTCTACAAGAGAGGAGAAATATGATCTCAGGGAAGAAGTACATTTGAAACACTTCTATGCTAGGACTACGTTAAAAAGCCATAGCATTTCAGTATGTGGAATCAAACTATGGAATGGATTGAGTAAGACCCTCAAACAATGCACAACGATGAGCCAATTCAAGAAACAATACAAGCAGTTGATGTTTGCTAAATACAAGGATGAAGAGTCTTGAACCAGTCATGATGTGCTATACATATCACTATATTGACACTTACTATGGTACCCATTATGTCATTGGATGCTCATATCACCTCCTACTTCGGTACGAGGTACATTATTTAAAAAAAAAAAAAAAACACCTTTAAACTGAATTATGGAAAGCAGGAAGTGAACAAATGTAACAGTTACTGATTGTAAAAGTACCAGATGGAGGGGTAGGATTTAATAAGCTTTGCTTCTTCCTACTCCTTTTGGACATGTGGAACTGTGAACTGATTATGGGATGCACTCAATTGTAATCTGATGCATGTTCAAATGAAATATGGTAATTACCATTACCATATAGATGTTGCAAGGTTTCCTTCTCCCTCATCTTGCAAAAGCATCTGTGAGGTATTTTTTGTCAACTTCAAGAATATCATGAAATGAAAAACATGATTACATGTAATACTGTACATTTCTAGAATAAGTATGCTTAAGTGTACATTCATATCTCACAATACAATGTTGGTGTTCTGTTTTTATTTGGCACACAGTGATGTAGCTTGACTATTTTTGTTGTTAACACGTTATTATGTTCAAAAAAATACTTTCATAAATCCATTTAAGCATATGAAGAGGTATACAGAGCAGATGATGAGTATCGATGAAGAAGACATGTAGATGCACGCAGGCGAAGGGCGTTACCTGATGATTAGGAAGCAGACATGACTCATTGTATCCTTAGTAGGATTAAATTGGCTTCTTATTTACTGTAGGAATGAACCCGTCTAACTTGTTGACGTTACTACAAGTTCATATTTGATGGGACTTACTCAGCATCATGGTGGCCCATTGTCAACACATTGAATAAACATTCACCTGTAATTGATTGATTGACATACATGGTGACAGAATGTGCTGGGCATTCCGTAGGCGGAGCCACCTGTGCACACCTGAGTGCAACCATCATAATCAGGCCTTCTTCTGCGTTGTTTGGTGTTTGTGTTGCAGGTTCCTTTGTTTCTTTGTGTATTTCTTCCACTCCTTTGGTGACCACTTTCTTATCAGCAAACATTGTAAACATCTTTTCCTGCTGTCATTCCATGTGTGTTCTGGATCATTGTTGTTAAAAGTGGCTTCCTTCCGCTAACTTCCATTGGCTAGTGCTTGATTGTTTGAGGGTTTTAGTTTAAGTAAATCTTTTTATGAACTAATTCAGCACCAACAATGTTTTTTGTATGTTTTTATAATCCCAAACATGCCACCAAAACAATCTTTATACGTCTTCTACATTTAGTTTGATGCAACTGTCCGTTAATGCATTAGTACTTTAGAGCAGTTTGAAGCGAAGCCATAAAATCGGCCACCAGGGGGCAGACATATCAGGCATTTGATATGATGGTGTGGAAGGACAAATCACATGACAGGAAGTAGGAAGTGAGAGTGAGTGGAGGAGTGTAGCGTGCTGAGGGTAAAAGTTTGTAGGGAAATGTTGTAGATGCACACACACATACATACACATACATTTGAGTTCCAAATATGGAAATTGTAAATCTGACTGTGTTAAGTTTGTAAATAAATGGTTAATTTTATGTTGGTATAATTTAGATATTTCAGCAGACACAAAAGCATAAAATATTTGTGTCAAAGTTATGCTTTTCTCCATTTTTACTTAGGATGTGATATTTTCCTGCTGATTACTAAAGACGGCAAAAAGGCAGAACGAGACGAGAGTCTAATCATCTCTAATCATCTTTTGGTAGGGTCCATGTTTACGTAGCCATACAACCCAATGGTGTGAAATGGCGGGTATGAATAGAATGAGTTAAATGAAGGTAGGCTGAGGGATGGTCCCTGACGGGCAGCAGCGGGGTGCAGGAAGCGCCCCCTGCAGGACTGTTGACCCTCATCAGTGTGCATTCATGTCAGCATGCATTCCCGCTAAGCGTGTCCCAGGGGGCGGGGCCGTGGCTATGTCCACGACCCTTTGTCAGGAGCGATTGCCGTCATGTGAGGTCCCATTTGTCTTCATCGCTCTTTGCAACAGTCAGGCTGCAAGAACAACCAAACCTGAGATTGTAATAGAAGAAAAGCACCGATGTGGCGCCGTTACGATGCATGTCGGAAGGTCGTCCCTGCAAAAGATGACGCACAAACGCAAACAAACAAAGTGACACTGCAGAATAATTCCCTTCAGCACTGGCTCGCTGTGACAAGTCACAGCCAATTAGCCGCCTCAGGAGGACTGGCCAACTCCTGCAGAAGATCTCCATGCTCCGAGTGCAAGGTCAGGCAGGTCACCACCGCATCAGCTGATGGTTGTTTACAAAACACCACAGCAGCCATGTTGTTTATTGTTTGCAAAACTCCACAGCAGCCATGTTGTTATTGTTTACTAGACACCACAGCAGCCATGTTGTTTATTGTTTTCTAGACAACACAGCCGCCATGTTGTTTATTTTTTACTAGACACTACAGCAGCCATGTTGTTATTGTTTACTAAACACAACAGCAGCCATGTTGTTTGTTGTTTACTGAACACCACAGCAGCCATATTGTTTACTAGACACCACAGACAGTGGTGGTTCTTGCCATATGTTGATATGATCTGCTCATTAAACAGGCGGTGCATCTCTGATGCGGCCTCATTGTGTCGTCCACCTTGGAGCCGTGATGAAGCTTTTTGTTCATGGTCGGTGTGGGAATTGAAGTGGGGGCTTCTTGTTTTGTTGTTGTTGGGGTGGGTGCCCATCAATCAGCTGATCTTTTGTATCACTTTTGCTTTTCCTGCTATTGAATGTTTGCTACATTGTCATCTAGCCAGGGTGTCTGTGTGTGTGTGTGTGTGTGTGTGCATGTTGTGAAGACAGGGTTCCTCATGATGATTGTGCTTCAGTGGTGTTGTGTTACAAAAGAAATATTACCATAATAATATGGGAGCCATACTTTGCATCCACAGTCGGTGAACGCTTCCCTAAAGGGGCGGAGCTATACACGGTGCAGTGTGTTGATTGGTGGACAGAGAATGGCAACTCAAGAAGTCAGAATATGAAGAAGTTTTTTGTTTACTGTGGTGAAGTCAGGCTACTGTAGCGTGCCCATCGGACTTCCTGATTGGCTGGCGTGTCATCAGAGCGGAAGCGGCAGAGAAAACAGAAGCCGGTTCGGTCCTGATGCTGATGGATGAGCGTACCGGCAGCGAGAGCACCGACTTTTCTCAAAGAGTAAACGAAGAAGGATTACTTTGCACGTCTTCATTTACTGCCGCTGTCAGCAGCTCAGCCGGCCGAGCTAGCAAGGACCGACGAAGCCAAGCTAGCTTCTGGAACATTCCTGCATATGCTGGGACTTGGTTGATCAATATTCATATTAATCTTTTTTTCATCTTTTTATTCTTTTCATTTTCTATTGTCATTACAAAGCATCTCCGTGGCTGCTGGTGTCAAAGATTGTTTTAGCTGAGATGCACACTCCACTGCTTTTCCCAACGATTTGTTTGAAAGTGAAAAAAAGTGATTTATACTACATCGTATTATATGTTTACTCGCTCATTGTAATTCAGTCAGCTCAGCACCCCCCCACCCAAACTCCCTTATTTCTGAACGTCGCCGTAAATACACAATTTGCAAGCCCTTGGAGGAAAAAGGGTAGAATAAGAGATGGAGGAAGTGGAGAGTGTTCATGCCGTGACGAGAGTCAGCGTGCAAGACAGGAAGTGTCTAAGTGTGTATTGTAAGTGTGTAGTGTGATAACCCAATGACTTTAATGGAGAAATATGAACCACTGTTAGTATGATTAGTTTTTATCATGGCAGTCTTTAGCTGCCTCACCATGCTAACCTTCATGCTTCATGCTGACCTTCACAAGATGCTTCCACCCCCCAACCCCGTCCTTTTTGGAAGTCAAAAGGCTGAAATTGAAAGGTGATTGACGGGTTGATGGAGCGGTCGGCTTTGCTGTGATTAAGAGGCCGTTTTGCGAGGGCGGAGATAAAGAGTGACGCCCCCAAGAGACCAGGAAAGAAACGATTAGGCTCAAAATCTTCCAGGACCCGCCGGTGGAACTTTGGATCCAGGACGTTTAAAAGACGACATGTGAGCACTCTGATTGTGTGGTACAGCTTGTCTGTGATTGGTGGAATTCCAACAAAATATGCCACAACCTTCTCCTTTCCATCTGGTGTGAAAGCCCCCCCCCCTACATTTTTTTTCATCCCTGGCCTCACTCCCGCCCCTTCAACCGCCTGGGCGGGTCGGGTTTCCTCCGTCCCCCCATGGCCTCCTGGATCTCGCTGGGCCCAGACCGCCTGGCAAAGCGCTCACGATTCACAAGCTGACCTGCCAGCGGTGGAGGGGAGGGGGTGGGGGGGCGCAACCACAGTTTGGAATTTCTTTGCTCTTTTGTCATCCGAACGCAGAAAAACGAAAGCAGATGTGGGAGCTCATCAGTGACAGCCGTCTCCGTGGCGACCGATGCTTGCCTCAAAGCCAGACGCGCCGCGTCCGCAAACAAGCAGCAACGTGAGGATTGAATTATGATTTAGAAATCTCTGTCAGCAGGCTGAAAGAAGCCCTGTTCTCCTTCCTGGCAGCTCTCTGCTAATTACGCAGAAAAACACTTCTGACTTTTATATTCATGACTTCAGCAACTGGCTGCACTTTCACACGGAGCATATTCCTCACTTCTTTTCATCACAGGGTGGGTGGGGCCTGTTTCAGTTTGTATTTTTCCTACTCCTTCTCTCTCCTCCTTCAGGTCGTTCATGAAGTAATCTTACCATCCTCTTCATCGTCTCCCGGTTAGCGGGAACGCGCTGCAGCCATGCCAATGCAGTCTTCACACACGCACACTGTGGTAACGTCTTAAGGCTCATAGATCTCAAAGTAGAAGAATAAGTTAAGCTGACTTCAAAAAGCATAACAAGTAGGGGTGCACCATGACTATCCAGCTGATATGAGGAACATCCAATAACATTAAAAATAGCTCGGATTATATCTCCACCATGAGGGGGGAAAACATCATGGAACACACCAAAAACCTTACCAGCCTCCTGGAACGCCAGCAGCGGTGTTTGAAAAGTGTAAAAGTTTGCCAGAGACCTCTGTGGCGTCACACCGGCTGCTCGGAGCATGTGCCCAAATACAGTGCACCTTGCTGGGCCACTGCAGGTGGCTCCTCCCCCCCTATACCCTAGTCCAAAATTCTTTAATAGCCACGTTTACATGAGGAGTTTTTCTCTTTCCGAATGGAATCTTTCCGAAAGCAATGGTATACATTGAAAGGAATATTCAAATCGCGTGTCAACATGCGGCGCTATAATCAACCAGAATATTCAATGGGGCATGCCCAGTAAAGCGTAAACATCAACATCACGTGATACCGACTTCCTCGAGTTTTTCTTTCACTTGTTGGAATAACTCCGTATTGCCAGTTTTTCGTTTGTCCAATCTTGAAATTTAGTTTGAATCAAAAACAAACTTTCGCTTCCGTTTTTTTAAATCGAAGAACATCTGGAGCTGCGTGTTACGTCATATCTCAGCATTCGCTGAAAGAACGCACCCGGGAATGGGAAAAGATAAAGTTCAATCTTGCTAATATTTTATAATTAAGCTCAGCACATGTTTTATATAGATATGTATTTTCTTTTTTAATAAAACTGGACACAGATGGCGCTAATGCACACGAAAGCTGCTTGCCAACCGCCAATAAACAACAGAAGAAGAAAAACACCACGAAGAAGAACGCAGTCTGACAACTTTCCGTTTGAGCGGGTACAAGATACCTCAAACGGATTGGGGAAAGGAATATTCCACCCCTGGGAATCCGATTATATATTCATTCGGATTGGCACTTTTCTTTCGGAATGAGGTGTATACAAAGGTTACATTCTTTCCGTTTGAGCAAATAACCCGAACGGAATTGGAATATTTGGGTCCAAATGTACACTGTCCACTCCAAATGTCACTTTGTCAACTGGAAGCTATGAGAACACACCAGCCACTGCATGCTAGCAACATTACAGAACCAATGGATGTCACAGTTGGAAGCTAAACTTTAACAAATGAAATGATTGCCATTCATGGCTGTCACTCACCTCTGTCTGCTATACGTGCACATGCCTATAGCACATGCACAAACGCAGTCTCAGAGAAGTGAATAACAATTAGGAGTTATTGTGTGCTGATGCTAGGTTATACTACTTTGCTATGATTGGCTACGTGCCCCCCACCCCCACCATGCACTACCTAAACACATTTCATTGTCAAAGTGTATACCGACTAACTAACTTGACAGGTAACTTGAGGTAAAGCTTGGTTGTAAACCTTGCCAAGGGAAACAGAGACGACATGTTGGCTACCGAGGACACATCGGGTCTCAATACCAACTTTGAATTTCTACCAAACCACAAACATTCACTGAGCCTTACAGCATCACTGTGATGGGTCCCGTGTCTTAGCAATATCAACATATGGTGTGTGTTTGTGGGGGTGCCTGATATTCCTCCAGTGGAATGACTCTTGGAACAGGTGACTCCTGGAACACATGACTCTTGGAACACATGACTCCTAGACCAGGTGACTCTTGGAACACATGACTCCTAGACCAGGTGACTCCTGGAACACATGACTCTTGGAACACATGACTCCAAGACCAGGTGACTCCTGGAACACATGACTCTTAGAAAAGGTGACTCCTGGAACAGGTGACTCTTGGAACACATGACACCCAGAACAGCTGACTCCTGGAACAGCTGACTCCTGGAATAGTTGACTCCTGGAACAGGTGTCTCCTGGAACAGGTGACTCTTGGAACACATGACACCCAGAACAGGTGACTCCTGGAACAGGTGACTCTTGGAACACATGACACCCAGAACAGGTGACTCCTGGAACATGTGACTCCTAGAACAGGTGTCTCCTGGAACAGGTGACTTTTGGAACACATGACACCCAGAACAGCTGACTCCTGGAACAGGTGACGCCTAGAACAGTTGACTCCTGGAACAGGTGACGCCCAGAACAGGTGACGTCTGGAACAGGTGACTCCTGGAACAGGTGACTCTTGGAACACATGACACCCAGAACAGCTGACTCCTGGAACAGTTGACTCCTGGAACAGGTGATGCCTAGAACACATGACGTCCGGAACAGGTGACTGCTGGAACAGGTGACTCTTGGAACACATGGCACCCAGAACAGGTGACTCCTGGAACAGGTGACTTCTGGAACAGGTGACTTTTAGAACACATGACACCCAGAACAGCTGACTCCTGGAACAGGTGACGCCTAGAACATCGACGTCTGGAACAGGTGACTCCTGGAACACACGTGGTTATCAAGCTGAGAGCCACAGAGGGTGTGAGCAAACGATTAGGAGGAAGAAAGATTGAGGCGATTGATGGACATCCAGTTGCGGCCGCCATTGAAATCCTCAGCTGGTGGCGTAGATTTTTTTCTTTTTTTTAATTTTTCAAAAAAGAACACCTGCTGGAGCGGGCCGCCAACCTCCAGGGTCCAATTGCAGCGAGGAATAAATGAGCTGTGGAGGTAATTTGGAGATAGCCTGTGAGCTGGCTCCCGCGTTGGCTGCAGATAAGAAGTGACAGAAATGAAGACAAGAAAACAAGGCCATTTTTCACTCTGCCTTTGCTAAATTAAACTGTCCCCCTTGGTGTGCCCCCCCCCCCCCCCCCCCCTTAATTAAAACACACACTTGCATGCTCGCTCTCTCTCACACACACACAGGTGGGGCATCAACGGACATGTTGAATCTGTTGGGAAACTTCATGGTCTTTAGGACTTTCATGCAAGTGCAGATGAAGGTAACACTGTCCATCACCCGTCCTGCATCGCACTGCAGAGCTATCTTCTCTCTTGTCCAGTGTTGGTCCTCAGATGAAAAACCGGTGGGAATACCAGATGTTGTTAGCCTGGATAAGTTTTGGTCTTGGGGCTTGAAGGATTATCACCCAGTGTCCAGTATGGCTGACAAAAATGCTGAGGGTGTTCAGCATTTTTTGACGGCAGCTGAAAGTATGATGCCAACCGGGGCCAATTCTACTCTAGGGCAGGTGTGGGTGGGCTTGTCCTCCAAAATCAACATTTTAGAAGTGACAGAAGACATTTCCACCACATCGCTCATCTCCGTGGTTGTCCTGGATGCAAGTCAGATCGACCCCCCCCCCCCAACCCCCGTAATAATCAAATCACAAATGAGTCAACATGCAGCACGAACTTTGAGAAAGTGACCCATTAGACAACTAATAATTAATAACAACTCATCCAAGGTTTTCCTATTTGGCCATGTAGAGCAGGAATGCTGGTGGAAAACAAGTAAGCTGCGTCGTTTAGCCTGCTGATGAGTTTAATGTAACTGTCAGGAACAGATGGTGGCGTATGTGGTGAATGACACATGGTGGTTCTGATGGGTGTGCCGCGCCTGCGCCTGGTCTACGAAATTAGAACCCTTAGCCTCCAAAACAAAAAGCTCCAATATGTAGCATTACCTTTGGCTAGTGGCTATTGGGAGCCAGTGTGTGCTGAAGCTAGTCGCTAGCCAGCTAGTAGCTAGCTGCTGTGGTGTGGCAAGTGTAACAATGTTCATATCAATAATAACATTATGCCTCATATAAAGCTCACATGATAGATGGAGGGTTTTTTCAGAAGTATTTATAATAGGTGTGTCCCATTACATGCATTTTTAGCCGCTTAAAAAATATGTTTTCATATCTTTAGTTGGCACAGAAAAGGAAAAGATTTGTGTGTTCATGTGTCACATCGGGGTTGTGGGTGATGGGCAAAATGTCTTCTTTTCTCTTATGTCTGCTATATTGTGTAAGGTGACTATAGGGGTGTTATTTAATGTCTAGAGGGCTCTAAAGATGTTAAAAACATATTTAGAACAGTGTAGACAGGTTTTCTATGCCATAACAACAAAAATATTCCATTTATAAATATTGACTCCCACTTTGTGGAATTTCACTAATCATGGTTGGGGTCTGGAACCACGTAAACACGAGGGATGGCTGTGTGTGACAGTGAGCTATGGCAGTGTTGCGTACACGGTGGTGTTATGTTGTCATAATATGTTATTATGGTTTTGTAAAACGTCTTTCAACACGGGTTGTTTTGGCGTGTGACACCTGCAAGCAATGGTGGCTGCTGATGCAAGCGCACGCAGACGCCAGATGAACCCAGACGTACTTTAAGGCTCTCAGACAAGTTAATCAAATAGGTGCCTCTCACCTGTCAGGCCGCCCGGCTGTGAAATTTTGATTGGTTTACAAATGGCTACAAATTGCTGGTTGTGATGTTTTGAGGTGCGTCGCTACACTTAGTGGGTCAATTTGCTGTGAGGCACACAAAAACACGCAGTCTTGGCTGGAGGGAACTTGTGTAGAAGTCCTGTAAGAACCACTCCAAAAATATGTTTGATTTGACCAACCGGACCTTGCGATTTGTCCTTAACAGGATGGATGGATGGATGGATGCATGGATGGATGGATGGATGGATGAATAGATCGACAAATATGCAATGGATGGATGGATTGGTAGATGAATAGATGAGTGGAATCAGATGAGTAGATGGATAAATGGATGGTTGGATTGATGGATGGATAGATGGATGGAATGATGAATAGATGGATGGTTGGATAGACAGATGGTTGGATAGACAGATGGATGGATAGATGTATGGAGAGATGAATAGACGGATGGATAGATGGATGGATAGACATATGGGTAGATGAATAGTCAGCTTGATGGATGGATATGTAGATGAATAGAGGTGGATAGATGGCAAGATGGATGGAAGGGTAGATGAATAGATGGATCGGTAGATGGACATATGGGTGGATAGGTGGATAGAAGGCAAGATGGATGGAAGGGTAGATGAATAGATGGATGGATAGATGGATGGATAGACGTATGGGTAGATGAATAGTCAGCTTGATGGATGGATAGGTAGGTGGATAGATGGCAAGATGGATGGAAGGGTAGATGAATAGATGGATGGGTAGATGGACAGATGGGTGGATAGGTGGATAGAAGGCAAGATGGATGGAAGGGTAGATGAATAGATGGATAGATAGGTGGATGGGTAGGTGGATAGACGGCAAGATGTATGGATGGGTAGATGAATAGATGGATTAATAAATGGATGGGTAGGTGGATAGACGGCAAGATGGATGGGTACACAGCAAATTTTGGTCTTTGGAATAAACTCCATGTGAGTCAAAATCAACTCAATCTGAGTGTACATGCGTGACCATCCATTGACTCCACAGGAGAGTTAATATAACTCTGCTTTTGGAGTTGATCTTTTACCCCCTATTCAGAGTTAAAACTGAACTCTTCTTAGTGTTAAAATACTACTCTTTAGAGAGTAAAATGTGACTCTCGAATGGAGTTGATTTTAATATTAACTCTTAACCGGTGTTGAACATTGAACATTTTACTGTGTACGACATTCATTCATTGATTCATTTTCTACTGCTTTTTCCTCACAAGGGTCGCGGGGGTGGTGGAGCCTATCCCAGCTGTCTTGGGGCAAGAGGCGGGGTACACCCTGCACATATAGACAAACAACCATTCACACTCACATTCATACCTATGGACAATTTGGAGTCACCAATTAACCTAGCATGTTTTTGGAATGTGGGAGGAAACCGGAGTACCCGGAGAAAACCCACACATGCACGGGGAGAACGTGCAAACTCCACACAGAGATAGCCGAGGGTGGAATTGAACCCTGGTCTCCTAGCTGTGAGGTCTGCGCGCTGACCACTCGATTGCCGTGCCGCCCCTGTCTCAGCTGTTTCACAGTTAAACAAAGTCAACCCAAGTTTAACCCTGACTTATAAAAAGAAAGCTTTTTCCATAACCGTGTTGTCGCTACTTGTTACTTAATTGTTTCTTTCCTTACCGTTTTCAACAAGCAGGCACACACTGAAGAACAATAAACATTTTCAGGAACGGTGAATGATGAACAGAAAGGTAGTTAGCTAATGCTAAGTAGTTTTTGTCAACAAACTGAGCAAAAACTGTTTACCGGATGGAACAAGAGCTTCTTTTGTGAGCCACATACGCCGGGTAATACAGAAATAATACGGGTAATACTCACCAACTCCGGGGGTGTCAGTGCAGGTCCCTGAACACCCATGAAATCAACTCCAAAAAATGACACTGCCTGGTAGTAGTCCTTAACACATGTGGTCGTCAGGGTTCAAAAATCAACTCCAAAAATTCAACTCTTTTGCTCTTTTTACTTTAACTCAAGATTTTTCAACTCTAGAAATTTGCTGTAGATGGATAGATGGATAGATGGATAGATGGATAGATGGATAGATGGATAGATGGATAGATGGATAGATGGATAGATGGATAGATGGATAGATGGATAGACGGATGTTTAGATGGACAGAGACGCACTGACACTGGACTGACTGCCTTTCTGTCCAACCGTGGACAGAAAATGGATCATCTAAATGGATCATCTGAGCTGGGATGCCAACTCCCAACTTCCCAACCCTCACATGCTAACACTTTGCCAACACGGATTGGACGGTTTAGCGACGTGTCAGATGGCATGATGATGGTGGATGGAAGGTTTTTAGGTGAAACTTCAAGAGGATGCCATCGTCCTTGTTTCAATGGAAGATTTTAGGGCAAAAGTCTGCTGGAGAAAGGTCTTGTAGTTGTTGGCTGCTGTGTGAGTCATCACAGCAGCTGCTCTAGTGTTTCCAATCGTACAAAGCAAGCCAACAATGTTAACATTTTCCCTGCCAAACCATTTTGGACCGACACACACACACACACACACACACACACACACACACACACACACAGAAAGCAAATGTGGGTCATCCACACAGGTTGACTTCACCCACAGAGCTTCCAGTAAATGTGAGCAGGAAATAAGCCGTGTTGGAGATCTTTCTGATTGTGGATGAACACACGGACGCAGCAGAGTTGATTCCAGACTGCAGAAAAAAGCAAATATGAAGCTTCCGAGACCAAAATCATTACAATATTGCTGAATACAATGTTGGTCTCTGTGGACATGTGGGGGCACGGCCATCACTGCAGTTTGCTTTGGCTGCTTGGTCTACGTGTGTGTGTGTGTGGGTGTGTGTGTGTGTCTGTGTGTGTCTGTGTGTGCTATTCCAAGGTTGGAGGAGAATAATGAAGTATATTTTTACAGTGTAATCATAGCATGTTTTGCCCCTAATTTTCCTCTTCTATTTCTTTAACCACAACCGAGGGATTTCCAAAGGTAACAAACGCAGCCAAGAAAATAAATCTGCACATTTAAAAAAAAGAATTCCTTGTGTGTGTTTTTAATGTCACTCGGGTGTGTGGGACCTTTCTTTAGTGTCTTAAAAGTCCAAACTTGAACATGAATTAACCCTAACCTGAACAAAAGCCCTATTTAAGTTGTATGCCAAAAATGTATTCCAATTAAAGTACATGAAAAATACATGTATTAAAATCAAGTATAAAAGGCACCAATTTAAACGATAAGAGGAATTCTAATTGTGTTGGCATTTTCAAATAATTTCAAGGAATAAAATAAAAATTAAAAAAATAAATTAAAAAAAGTTTAAAATACAGTTTAAAAATACACAAAAAATGTTTCAAAATGAAAATTTGAAAATTTAAAATTTAACTAAGAAAGTCTAAAAATGGATGCTTCCATTTCCAGTTTATATTCATGGAGCTACAGTATATTGTTGTCCATTATCAGTATAATGGAGTCTGATGAAAGAATCCTCGGCTTGGTGGTGAACCAGCACATGGATGGTGGCTCTTTGTCCATCTATGAGTCGCTAATTGGGGGAGTCATTATACCTTACCCATCAATACATTTCCCATGTCGCTTATCCTCATTAGGGTTGCGGGGGTATGATGGAGCCTATCCCAGCTGTGTTTGCGCAAGAGGCGGGGTTCACTAACCACACTGAGTTATCTGCTCCTTTGTCCTGCACTGTATTGTAGTATGTGGCAGGCAGAGGTACTTTTTCCTTTTTTATATTCCGAAAAACATTCACAACCTGATCTTTTGGGCATATTTTACTACCCCCCTCCCCCCTTCACTCGCAGTTTTCCCACCTCAGATCATTCCCTGCGACCGCGGCCGAGCCTCGAGACTCTCTGGCGGTATTTAGCATTGGAAGTCAGCATCTCCGGCAGCTCGACAAGCATGCCTTTTGCAGGAGAAGCGAGGCAAAGCGTCTCAGCTGGGCATACGGAATCCCAAAGGTCACCCCTGTTACGTGGTCTGAGCCAGACATCCGGTCTGCGTTCCGTCACGCCAACCTCACCAGACGATGATAAGCATCGATACGTGCATGGTCCTACACATAATGCACAGGCCTGTCTAATAGGGCTCGTGTGCGTCCTGAGCCTGCGCTGTGATATTTGGACAAGAAGCGTCCTCAGTGACGGTAATAGGTGGAAAATTGCTCTTTGTGGCAATGCTTCATGTCTTTCACTACTAGAGCAGCGAGACCACGAGCCAAAAAGCAGCAAGAAGAAAAAAAGCTTCAAAAGCCATCTGAATAAGATGAATGAGCGTATCTCTGTGTTTGAGCAGCGTGACACGAGCGGCGTCTCAACGGCGGCCGAGACTGAGCGGCATGTGCCATCGCAAACACTGGCTTTTACGTCTTTGGGAGGAAAGGTCCATCATTGTACTACGAGTACATGAACATAACATACTCTAGCTGCTGCTTTTACCACTTTTCCACTGCTCTACCTTTTTGCTCCTGGAATTCAGAGGTAATACATGTGTGTACTACTTAGTAGTACATACTGTATGTACTCGGGCTGTGCAACTTATTTGTATTTGTATTCGAGTAAAATTTTAAATAGTAAAAAAAATAATTAATTAAAATAACAGATGGATAGATTAATAGACGGATTGATAGATGGGTGAATAAACAAATGGATAGATCAATGAATAGATAGATGGATGGATAACGGATGGACAGATAGATACAGTAGATGGATGAATGGATAGACAGATTGATAGACAGACAGATGAATAGAAGGATGGATGGATGGATGGATGGATGGATGGATAGATAGATAGATAGATTGATAGACAGACAGATGAATAGAAGGATGGATGGATGGATGGATAGATAGATAGATAGTTTATTGCACATATTATACACTGATGGCTGGTCCCACATAATCTGCACGAGGAAAAGAAGCGCTTGATTTGCTCATGCTAACAGAACATTCTTGCCTCATTGGAGCATTTTTTTTGTTGGATCATGTTATTGGATTTCTTGGTATGATGTCATAGTTCCTTATATCAGCCTGATAATTATCCCGTATTAGCCTACTACTTTTGGAAGAATGCATATTCATTGATGTTTCGTGAAGCCTCACGTCTTCACCCAAAAACGTGGGTATGGCATGGCGCTTCATCAATCACCATGAAGTACCTGTTAGCGAGACTTTCTCACACATTTTGCCTCCCATTCAAGCAGTTGCAAGATGAAAGATGTATTTATATGTCTTTTTACTTTTAGGTTTAGGGTTAGCCCCAAGTAAAAAGGGCGATGAGTGCACAATAGTGCAGTTTTAGGCAATAAAAATGGCCACCAGGTGGCAGAAGTGCATCTGCTAAGAGCTGGGCATGCATCTTTCCCATGCATTGACACGCTCCACAGCAAACAGGAAGTGGAAAAGTACAGAGGCGCATAGCAAGGTAGCATTGTGTCCCCCTTTTGGAGATGAAATTCTAGGTATTATCACTTTCAGCTATGACATCAAACGCTATGCTATAATGATCAACTTGCACTAAATGGATATATTTTCATTTGACAGGAAGAAGGGAAGAGTAAAGTGTTTAGGCGCTACGTTCGATGCCACATGTGCAGTGTGCAAGCTAGCCAGGGCTCCAGCAAAGCAAAGCAAAGCAAAGAACACGACTCCTTGACCACAAACACCTAAAGTACATCACAAGGAGGCATGGGAGAAAAAAAATGGCAAATTCAATCACATTCAGATTAAAAAAGGACATTTTTTTTGTATCGAAAACAAACCGTAAACATATCGTATTGAACTGAACCATGGATCTCAATTGCATTACGGTTACAATTACGGTATATAGCAATTGGACAATTTTTTGGACAATGGAACCAGTGAATTGTACCGTCAATAATTCAATGTTCTTTCATTCTATTTGCTGTTTCGCAAATTTTGTAGGTTTTAGTGTTTATTTTGGGATTTTTTTGTACAGCGTATGAAAGCTGTTACATATGTTTTAACATATGATATGTTTTAAAAAGGCTTTAACAAAGGTTTTGACATAGCAGTCCAATACAGCAGAATGGTGCCAAGATGAAAAAGGACAGTCAGAGGAGTCAATCATTTCTTGTCTCCAACGTGTGGGATGATGATTAAAATTCCAATCCCAATGAGGGAACACCAATGTGACCTGCTAAACTTCTGCGTTGCTATCATGAATGAATCACTAAAAGCTAGTAGCGGTGTTGTTTTACTCGCTAAAAGCTCCAGAAAGCCTCACTGTGGAGTGATAGAAATGACAAAGATGTGTCTCATGTTCGTTTGAGTCCCACTGAGCTTGTTTGAATACATGCCAGCGTGTGGCGACACAGCAGCTTAGCGGGGGAATGAGGACTGGGGGGGGCTTCTATTGGAGGAAGAACTCGCGCGGCCCCCAAGTGTTAAATTGAAAAGTGTCTCTCTCCGACACGAGCGCGACGAGCTGGTCTGTCTGCTTTTAACTGGCTGCAGGAAATTACAGCCGTGACCTCGGCGTGGAGACTTTTCTGCTGACACGCCGATGAGGAGGTGGAGACCCGGGCTGCAGATGTGAGGAGAAGAGCGGAGGGCTGCTGAATTAACATTCCCAGCACGGAGGAGTTCCGTGAAAGAGCTCGCCAGGGAAGAGCTAGGAGAAAGGACTATCAGCACGCTCTTTTGATAGAGCCGAAAAGAAGCTCGTTTGCAGATTAGTGATGATCCAAGCACTTATCCCCCCACCCCCCACCCCCCACCCATGATATGACTGGACAGATGGACTTGTCACTGCGTGCTAACATTATATGTTAGCATCATGCTAGGTCAGCACTGAAAAAAAAAATCAAGCATCAAACTTACAGCTTCTACCTTTGCACCTGACTGCCAGACGGTTCCTTCAAGATGTGTAGCGAAGCCTGCTGTTTTCACAATGACGTGGATCATCTGAGCAAAGCAGTCAAGGAGATGATGGATGTTTCACCACCTTTTGGTGCTCAGAAAGAAACAGGACTGGTAAAACTTCATTTAAAAGTCACTTTTACATAAGAGGGAACTTCATGAAGACATCACCCTGATTAAGGCTTGATATTAGAGATTATTGAATTGGGCGTGCACAATAATTATAACGATAGAAGACAATTATGACATCATACCCATACATCCAACACCATTACAAATTACTCATTACATTACAAATGCTCCACGATGAGAACCCGTGGAGCACACAGAAAACCATATCAGTCACCTGAAATGACCTCCGTGGCGGCACACCAGCTGCTTGGAGCGTGTGCCCGAATACAGTGCACCTTGCTGGGCCACAGAAGGTGGCTCCTTCCCCTCTATATTCTGGTTCTCCTGGTAGTAGTCATGTCAGGATATTTCATTCGGACTGACATGTTTGGACTGACGTCTGCAGCGTGTGACGTGCGTACCTCCTAGCATGGGCTTTTATTGATGGAGCGGTTTTTTTAAAGATGCTCAAAGACCTCGTTGCCGTGCTGACACTGACGGCTCAGACACTGAAAGTCTTGCTTTTTGTGGCCATTACCATCAAAGACAGAGTTGTTGGCCTCAACGTACCATTGAGCGGCAAAAGTGTTTACACCAGGACGGCTTGGGCCGTAAGCAGGCATCCATTCCGCCTGCCAGGCTGAGAATGGAGCACAGCACACAGAAGAAGTCATTATGTGGACTCAGGTGTTTGTCATCAAGCCCGCGCTCTTCATAAACACACCCCATGTGCCACCAATTTGTGTCTAATCAAGTGCCGCCCTCTGTGGGCCGGTTCAGAACAGCAACCCCCCCTCCGCCCAGGTAGGCAGTACTGAGTGGAGTGGGACGGTCTCCAGAGGACACGCTGCTGTGGAAAAAATCAAAAGAAGAAGAAGGCGACATCAGCAACCTCCAGTTCCCACAGGAGACGGCTCTGGAAACATTGAACTTTAACGAGATTACCTCCTAACTCCAGGAGGGTGGCGGGGGGGTTGGACACAGCAGCAGCATGTGGCTCTCGGAATTGGCAGCGTGAAATACAGATTTATGAACTCCATTAAGCCACATTGCTGTCTTTTATTGGGAGCCCTGCAGCATTTACCCAAATGTGGGCTGTGTTGGTGCTGGGGGGGTTGGGGGAGGGGGGGGGGGGGGGGGGTTGTTCTGGATTAATTGCAAACAGATTGGTGTTTTACACACACATAAGGTCCGTGTAAGCCGCGGATGAGGAGATAAAGGCCACTAAATACCTGAACTGGCTGCTGACATGCTAGCAGAGCAGACGCTGTGGTCTTTTGGGGAGCAGGTGGTCGCGTCCGAGGGGCCGTTTCAGCCGCCAGACCCTCAATCTGTCCACCCCAACACATCGGCCCCCCCACCCCTGATGGCCGCAGTTGGAAACTGTGATAAGAGGACACTATCCATATTTGTTGACCAGTACAACGTAGACGCTTAGTGTATATACTTGTTACCGCCATGTTGGATGTGGTAAAGATGCTCATCCATGTGCTGCGTGGAATTGGTTCACTTTCACGCTGAAATACTTGACATCATTTGGATTTATCATGCTAACATTTCATTGCGGTGCCTACTTGTTTCCGCCACGCCGATGGACCGCAGCATCAGGCCGACCCGCTCCATGAGCGTAGAATCCTGGCGCTATAACCGCTTCCTGTCCCTCCCTGTTGATGTGTAACGTGCACCAACTGGACTGTCCCAAAACCATTTGACTCCTCCCCCTCAGATTCCTGCATGCATGTTCCTGCATGAAGGTCTCTGCAGGAACATACCAACCGTCTTCTGCCGTCTTGTGTCGCCTGTCAATCAAAACTCAGCGGTGCTCTCGCACACCAACCTGATCAACGTGCAGAAGCAGTGGCTATCCCCGGGGCTCCAACGTGCGGCCTCGCCTGCGGCAAATAGAAGCAATGTGGCGGGTGGAGGCCTCGCTTGTGATGGATTGTAGGGTCTGACGTATCCATCATAGCGCCGTGCACATGACAGGAAGCAGCACTGGGACCCACGCCGCCAGCAGCCAGGAAGGACGGAAGGACGGAAGGATGGAAGGATGGAAGGATGGAAGGATGGAAGGATGGAAGGATGGGTGTTAGCAGAAGACAAGGTGACCTGTGTCTCAAACGCGCGCGCTTGGTGGCTTAACACTTATTACAAATCAATACTCGTATTTACCTTTTCATATTTACTACAGTATGAGACGTATTTCAGCACTAATACTAGTATTTACTATTCACTATTTACTACAATACTAGCTGTATTTCAGCACCAATATTGGTATTTACTATTTACTATTTACTACAATACTAGATGTATTTCAGCACCAATACTCGTCCTTATGTACTTACATCCTTAACGTCCTTACATCCTTATGTCTTTACATCCTTACGTCCTCACATCCTTATGTCCTTGCATCCTTAATGTCCTTACATCCTTATGTCTTTACATCCTTACATCCTTACGTCCTTACATCCTTATGTCCTTACATCCTCATGTCATCACATCCTTAACGTCCTTGCATCCTTATGTCCTCACATCCTTACGTCCTTACATCCTTAATGTCCTTACATCCTTAATGTCCTTACATCCTTATGTCCTTACATCCTTATGTCCTCACACCCTTAACGTCCTTGCATCCTTATGTCCTCACATCCTTACGTCCTTACATCCTTAACGTCCTTGCATCCTTATGTCCTCACATCCTTACGTCCTTACATCCTTATGTCCTTACATCCTTATGTCCTCACATCCTTAATGTCCTTACATCCTTATGTCCTCACATCCTTAACGTCCTTGCATCCTTATGTCCTCACATCCTTACTTACTCACATCCTTATGTCCTCACATCCTTATGTCCTCACATCCTTATGTCCTTACATCCTTATGTCCTTACATCCTTATGTCCTCACATCCTTAACGTCCTTGCATCCTTATGTCCTCACATCCTTACGTGCTTACATCCTTAACATCCTTGCATCCTTATGTCCTCACATTCTTACGTCCTTACATCCTTACATCCTTATGTCCTTACTTCCTTATGTCCCTACATCTTTACGCCCTTGCATCCTTACATCCTTACATTCTTAGTATGTCCTTATGCCATTATGTCCTTCCATCCTTCCATCCTTTCATTGTTATGTTCTTACATCCTTATGCCCTTACATCCTTATGTCCGTGCATCCTTACGTGCTTTCATCCTTAACGTCCTCACATCCTTACGTCCTTACAACCTTATGTCCTTACATCCTTATGTCCTTACTTCCTTATGTCCCTACGTCCTTACGTCTTTGCGTCCTTACATCCTTACATCCTTACATCCTTACATCCTTACATTCTTAGTATGTCCTTATGTCATTATGTCCTTCCATCCTTTTATTGTTATGTTCTTACATCCTTATGCCCTTACATCCTTACATCCTTATGTCCTTACATCCTTTTGTCCTCACGTTCTTATGTCCTTACATCCTTTCATCCTTATCTTTTTACATCCTTATGTTCTTACATCCTTATGCCCTTACATCCTTATGCCCTTAAATCCTTCCGTCCTTGCATCCTTACATCCTTACATCCTTACATCCTAGTATGTCCTTATGTCCTTCCATCCTTTCATCCTTATGTTCTTACATCCTTATTCCCTTACATCCTTGCATCCTTACAGCCTTATGTCATTACGTCCTTACATCCTTACGTTCTTGCATCCTTACATCCTTACATCCTTACATCCTTATGTTCTTACATCCTTACATCCTTACAACCTTACATCCTTACATCCTTACATCCTTACATTCTTACATCCTTACAACGTTACATCCTTACATCCTTACAACCTTACATCCTTACATCCTTACACCCTTACACCCTTACATCCTTACGTCCTCATGTCCTCACACTGAGTCAAATCTGAGACAGGTCACAAGGTTTATCCAAATGTGTTTTTTGTTTTGGTGACATTTGAAATATGCTGAGGTCATTACCTAATGTCAATAGCAATACAAGATAAAAAAAGGTTATTATTCTTCTGTTTAGTAGTACACATCATGCAGTGGGTGGAAAATAAGTGTGTATATACCATATCTATATACACATATATTAGGGGTGCTCCCATCGATCGGCCACAATTCAGTATGGGCAGAGTGTGGTGAGTTTGAGGCAGGCGATGTGATCATCCGTCAGGAAGCGGCTATAAAGCCGCCCGGTCCCAACCCGCTGTACTTGTAAGTGAGGGACCATTTGTGGATGATTTGGGGATTGAACTGCCAACCTTCCACTTTCTGAACAACCTGCTCTACCTCCAGTGCCCAACCTTGCTGACCAAAAAGTGCACATTATTATAGATTAATATGCATACGCTAAAACTGGTAGACACCTTGAAATCAGCTTTAATCCATCTTACATGAAAGAATGGCAATTATTGTGCTGATATGAGGCAGTAACATTAAAAATAGCTCCGCTGTCACCAGCATGGTGCGTGGTACCAATGCGGCCTCCTTGAGAAGGTGTTGACTGCAAGGCGTGACGCTACTTGACTGGTTCCAATCACACCACCTCCTTTTTGTCTCCGAGTTTGAGTCTCTGAGTGGATTGTCTGCACAGCTGTGTCGCTAAAGCGCTAACAAACCCTTCAGCCACATCCTTCAACGTTCCCCTGAAGATGCGATGCTGGGCTGTCATGAGGTGGAGTTAATTTATACAAAATGAAAGCTTTCCTATTGGATCGGCTTTGAATGGGTTGGGAATTGTGGAAGTTAGAATATCACACCGGCCCCGTTTCATTGTTCTTATGTATATGCGGGCCTCAGTGGGGAAAGTCTGGACCCACCTGATGTAAATCCTCTATGCTGGCAGCTTGGAGGAACCACCACAGGGAAATTGCTTTGTGATCCAGTCCTGTGTGTGTCGGTTACACAACACTAGACTCTTTAGTCTGCCATTCCCAGCCTTTGGTAGCGGCCGTGACTTAGCTGTTGCCATGTTACAGCCAGATTGCATTCTTCAAAGATGCTCTTCATCCATTCTTTCTTGGGGGGGTTGATTCCACCTCGCATGAGAAACATCTGACAGATGCTGTCTCCAAGGTTATTGTGTGGAACCCACTTACGTCAGTCCCGTTTATGTCCACATGAGTCAGGCGATCCGAGGAGGGTCAACATGAGACATCATGAGGGTGACCCCTCTTTTCTCAGTGGACTATTTGCAGCCCGCTGCCATTGATTGGTCCCTGGTGGACCCTCATGTGGGCATCTAGGAACACAGGATATTAGTGTCCAGGACACAGCTGTCATTGGTAGCACAAGTTAACTCGAGTTAACACGAGTTAACTGAAGTTTACTCAAGTTAATTCAAAGTAACTCAATCAAGCTACCTCTAGTTAATTCAACTTAACTCCAGTTAGCACAAGTTAACTCGAGTTAATGCGAGTTAACTGAAGTTTACTCAAGTTAATTCAAAGTAACTCAATCAAGCTACCTCTAGTTAATTCAACTTAACTCCAGTTAGCACAAGTTAACTCGAGTTAATGTGAGTTAACTGAAGTTGACTCAAGTTAATTCAAGGCAACTCAAGTTCAATCAAGCTATCTCTAGTTAATTCAACTTAACTCCAATTAGCACAAGTTAACTCAAGTTAATGTGGAATGATGAGTTTAGCACAAAACTCGTCCAACTGAGGAGCATTTTTAACTCAAGCTAACACTAGTTAATTAAATTCAACTCAATTTAGTTAACACAAGTTGATACAAGTTAAGTCTTGTTACATTTAGTTAATTCAAGGTTAACTCAAGTGAAATCAAGTCCAAGCAAACTTGAAGTTATCATTGTCTTTGTGAAAACGCCGACTGATTGTTTGTTAGCACAGGACAGCCAGAGTAGCTGAGGCCAAAGGCAAAATCTGTAAAATCTGTACTTGGATGGTTGTGCCCCCTCGCCCACACACACACACACATTTGGGATCAGACATTCTCTCTCCCATAGTTCATTTCTGCATGTTTTTTGGCTGTAAATTTCACAGATCTGTGTGTCTGGTCCGTATCACGTTCATTATATGCGTCTGCGTGCTCCAAGACGCATGCTATGGCGGGTGGCATGGCATGCAGCAATGGCAGTCTTTAGAAGGATATTTTAGAGGTTTTATCAGGAAAAAGTAGCATGATATAGAAATAAGTTGTTATGGTATTATGAAAGCCATGGCATTTTGCACCAGAGATGTGACGGTGTTGCTCCTTGTTGTCAGGCTTCACTGTCAAATGGGAACCAAAGCTTCTGATGGGCTTTGCGTCAGATGTGCGGTGGCAGCTGAGAGGCCACAACAGAGCCGCATTCATGGTGTGCCAGGCCTGCAGGACAATGGCGTCTTCCTCTGTGGACGCTTTGGTTGCCTTTTTAGGACAAAGAAGCCGTGCTGTCAAACAAAAAAAAAAGATTTTAACAGAAGATTTTCGTGATTGAAAGCTTGGAAGCAGCTCATGTGATTATTTTCTGTATTGTCCATTTTCTCACGCTATTTTTTTGTCCAGCTGCACAGAGAATCATTTTCATGTTGCATCCTGACACTCTTGTTTCTTCTTTCTGCTTTGCAGAGAAGCCGATGGCGCGGGGTCCCCCGGGCGGTGTTATCGGGATCCTGGGAGGCATCGTGGCCATCGGCCTCATCATCGGCGTGGCTGTTACCGTGGTCATGGTCCATCGGCGCCAGCAGAAGACCCGCACGGAGACAGATAATGACCTGTGAGTAGCAGAGCCTTTGCCAAAGTGTTGTAGGGCGGGGGCAGAAGATTAGATGTGAACTCGTGTCATTCCCTCCAGAGAGACGAGGGCTTTGAAAGGCACAAGAAAAAACATTCAGGGGGAGTTAATAGTGCAAACCTATCTCCTATTCATCCGGAGAAACCCTATCTGACTGCATGGAGGATATCTTGGGTGCCGAATATCCTGCTAGAAATGGGAATCACATCTAATGACGTGTTAAATAGTCATGAAGCTCATCTTGGATTTATTAGTAGATTTATTGATGTTGTTTCTGATTTGATTTCAGACAGGCAGCTTGACTATTGGCTAATCTCCCTCTTACAAGGCACGCCTCATAAAGTCTTTAGCATGGCCAGCTGCTGCACAACAGAGGATGCAGCGTGGCTAAAATAATACCAAAAGGAAAAAAAAGCCCCCCATCTGTTTGCTTGCAGCCATTCTGTACATGAGGGGGAAACGTTCATGTCGCATCCTGCTAAGCACCTCTGTCGTGCACACCTGGCCTCAGCAGACAGCGTCAGGCGCGGTTGTCGTGGTTACCACAACACGCTTCTATTTCTGGCGGGCGCACAAAAAGAAAGATGCAAAGAAGATCCAGTGTTTCCGTGTAGAGGACCAGGCAAGGTTTGATCAGTTTAGTCTTGGCAAAAGGGTAAAGTACATATTTGGTAAAGCCAAGTTCACAACCAGATCTATGACTTTTTGGCCGTGTGATTTGTGACGCTCTCCAAAACGCACCCAAAACGTACATACTGACCTTGCGTTCCATGCTTCCTGTGAAGGTTGCGAGAACTACTCGGAACTGATCATTGCGCAAAGCAACCGCATAAGATCCACACCAGAAACATGATTGGTTCCATACATGGGGGAGGCCTACCTCACTTCCTCCACTCACAAGAACATAAATGGTCAATAACTATGTAATATATTGGGACTTAATTAACTTAATGAGGCTTATTATGAGGCTTATCTCCAAGCGTGGACTCATGCAGCACAGGCGTATACATCATATCCACTCACGTAAATAACAATATGAATTGCATCAGGAATCAAATATACTGTAAATATTACTTTCCATATACGTATATTACCATAAAGACATAGAAAAGAAAGGATGTAAACAAATATAGATTGATAAATACAAATACAGATTCAATGCAGTTTTCCTGCAGGCAAAACATGACCCTCTTACTCAACACGCATGGAGCATGTTAGAAATATCTGATCATGCGTTGGCTGCACTAATTATGTATGTGGGGTGTACATATGGAGCACCACGCACATACGGAGTCCGCTAGTATGATGCACGGAAAAAGGAACCTGACACCAAACGTACCAAAGCCGTACGGCCGTACGGATGACGCATGAAAATGAACCTCTTAAAGAACCTTTTGAGGTTTTTTTTGTGCGTAGACCGGCCGTTAGAGATTATATGACCGCTTGTTATTCTAGGCTTTAAGTTACAAAGATACAAACACTCCAGAACTTTCATGGTAGCTTTATTATAACATGAAATAAAGGTTATGAAGTCATGACTTTTAGGTAGATGTAAATAAGTAGTGGGAGGTGCAGGTCTACAGTCTTCTTTATGGTCTTGTGGTCCATTCCAGTCTTGCGCAGGTCTACAATCTTGTTGATGCTCTTGTAGTCCATTCCAGTCTTGTGCAGGTCTCCAGTCTGTATTTCAGCTCTTTGGTCTTTCCCATGGTAGTGTAGAGGTGGGAATGGAAGACAATGTCTGACAGGTGTCTGTTATTCTCATAATGAATTGAGGTTAGGAGTGTTTTTTTTAAAGGGACAGTACGCATTTGTGTGGAATTACTCTATGGGGGTAATACTAATATTACTCTATGCTATGCTGCTTGGTAGGGGATCAAGTACGTATTCTGCTCAATCAAATCCAGATTATTAGTAAATGCAATGATTATAATTTGACATTGTGTTTCCTTTGGTTTCAATAATGCTACCATAAAAATTCTGGACTTTTTGTCGTCCTGAGCTCACAAGATCAGTAAATCCACACAAAGACTTTGTACAATAAATGACACAATTAGAAATTGCACATGAAAATGTTGGCTGCGGGGGTTGTGTTGCGTTTAATGTCGTCGCTGTGATGCTAAAAGGTTCCAAACGTGGGCCCCTGCTCACAGCCACCACAGTATCTTCCCAAATACATTTTACATCACCTGTAGTAGCCTCTTAACACCCCCATCACCATCAGCACTGCTTTCTGTCCTCCTCATCACCCCCCCCCCCCCTTCTTGCTAATCTATCTCTCTCTCTCACTGTGATGTCAAAGTAACTACTCTCTGTTTCCCCCTCGCCTCCCTCAGCGTCGCCGTTGCGGCTGTAGCTGACAGTTGCGTGACACAGGCTGCAGAGAAGCCAGAGTCCGCCACAAGGAAAGTAGAGGCTCCTGACCCCAGTCTGTCCCCCACTGAGCCCTGCCCCCCCGGATCCTCTATTCTCTTGCCCGCCTCCAACGGCAGCCTGCAAGTGACGTACTTGAGCACGCCGCTGTGAGCGTTAGAGGAAGGGAGAAAAAAAAATACAAATTATAATTTTGAAAAGAGGCGGGGCCACTGTGTCTAACAATGGTGCAAATTGACATTTTGATGTGAAACTTTGTCAATGTAACTCTTTGTGATTGATAAGAATTGGGCGAGCTCGGGCAGACTGCTGGCAAACATATCCAATCAAATTGCTAATCAGACGGAAAAGAATCTGATAGAGGATTTGGCTGCTGTTAATCTTACCGATTAAGTCTTTTTTGTTAGCAACCCATCCTAACACCCAAGCTCCTCCCACCTCCACCCTCCCTGTCCGTGTGCATGCTTGTTGTCAATGCTGCATGACCAGAGTGGTGTCCATGGTGTCCACGTCTTGTGTCCTTGTTTAGCTCTGCATGCGCTGTAGTCTCACGTCACCCAAGCTTTCATGTTTGTTCAGTGTCCAGCCTTTTAGAAGCACAGGAGCCTTTTCTAGCAAGCCCGGGGTTGAAGACGTTAGCGTGGGAATGTGTTGAGTCATGTGAGCGTAGAGAATGACCTGAGCGTCAGGATGGCAAAGGGATGCTTTCGCACTGCACGTTAATGACCTCAAAAACACGGCCAAGCAGCAACATAACAGGACTCGCCATCGGTCATGGCTGATAAATCACACGCTCGCTCAGAGGCCGCACTGGCGCATGCATCTAATGATTATCAAAACAGACGGCCATTGTCAAAAGCGATAGTCCGAATATAATGTGTTCATCACTCTTCCTGCCCCCACCCCCACAAGATTTATGACCTTCAACATGCACCAGCAGTGCCAATCGTGGCAGCGCTGAAAGCTTGCTGCCCTCCCCGACATTGACACACTGACACTAACACTGGTGACATCAATCACATTTTCACACCAGCTTCCTTTACCAAATGCACTCCTGGAATGGGAGACCCTTTGATTCAAAGTATCACTCCTGGAATGGGGACCCCTTTGATGCAAAGTATCACTCCTAGAATGGGAAACACCTTTGATGCAAATTATCACTCCTGGAATGGGAGCCCCCTTTGGTACAAACGATCGCTCCTGGAATGGTGGCCCCTCTGATACAAACTATCACTCCTGGAATGGGAATTCCTTTTGACGCAAACTATCACTCCTGCAATGAGAAACCCCTTTGATGCAAAGTATCACTCCCGGAATGGGGACCCCCTTTGATACAAACTATAACTGCCGGAATGAAAAACCCCTCTGATACAAACTATCACTCCTGGAGTGGGAGCCCCTTCGATGCAAACTATCACTCCCGGAATGGGAGCCACTTTGATGTAAACTAACACTCCCGGAATGAGAAAGCCCTTTGATGCAAACCATCACACCCGGAATGGGGACCCCTCTGATACAAACTATCACTCCTGGAGTGGGAGCCCCTTCGATGCAAACTATCACTCCCGGAATGGGAGCCACTTTGATGCAAACTATCACTCTTTGCATCAAAGGGGGTCACTCCTGGAATGGAGACCCCTTTGATGCAAACTATCACTCCCGGAATGGGGACCCCCTTTGATGCAAACTATCACTTCTGGAATGGGAGCCCCCTTTGATACAAACTATAACTCCCGGAATGAGGAACCCCCCTGATACAAACTATCACTCCTGGAATGGGGACCCCTTCGATGCAAACTATCACTCCCGAAATGGGGACCCCCTTTGATTCAAACTATCACTTCTGGAATGGGAGCCCCCTTTGATACAAACTATCACTCCTGAAATGGGAATTCCTTTTGACACAAACTATCACTCCTGGAATGGGGACCCCTTTTGATGCAAACTATCACTCCCGGAATGGGAATTCCTTTTGAAGCAAACTATCACTCCCGAAATGGGGACCCCCTTTGATTCAAACTATCACTTCTGGAATGGGAGCCCCCTTTGATACAAACTATCACTCCCGGAATGGGAATTCCTTTTGATGCAAACAATCACTCTGGGAATGAGAAACCCCTTTGATGCAAACTATCACTCCCGGAATGGGGACCCCCTTTGATGCAAACTATCACTTCTGGAATGGGAGCCCCCTATGATACAAACTATAATTCCCGGAATGAGGAACCCCCCTGATACAAGCTATCACTCCTGGAATGGGGACCCCTTCGATGCAAACTATCACTCCCGAAATGGGGACCCCCTTTGATTCAAACTATCACTTCTGGAATGGGAGCCCCCTTTGATACAAACTATCACTCCTGAAATGGGAATTCCTTTTGACACAAACTATCACTCCTGGAATGGGGACCCCTTTTGATGCAAACTATCACTCCCGAAATGGGGACCCCCTTTGATTCAAACTATCACTTCTGGAATGGGAGCCCCCTTTGATACAAACTATCACTCCCGGAATGGGAATTCCTTTTGATGCAAACAATCACTCTGGGAATGAGAAACCCCTTTGATGCAAACTATCACTCCTGAAATGGGAATTCCTTTTGACACAAACTATCACTCCTGGAATGGGGACCCCTTTTGATGCAAACTATCACTCCCGGAATGGGAATTCCTTTTGACGCAAACTATCACTTCTGGAATGGGGACCCCCTTTGATGCAAACTATCACTCCCGGAATGGGAGTTCCTTTTGACGCAAACTATCACTCTTGGAATGGGGGCCCCCTTTTGATGCAAACTATCACCCCCGGAATGAGGACCCCCTTTGATGCAAACTATCACTCCTGGACTGAGGACCCCCTTTGATGCAAACTATCAAACCCAAAGTGAAAACAACTTGGGACTAAAATGCATCAAAGTACACTTGAGCAGAAAAGAGGAAGCTGAAGATCAGTCTTTGGTGAATGATGATGAATGACCAAAAGCTTCCTGAGGTGTTTACACCAGGTGTATACATGAAGAGATAAGACGCAAACACGAGTGCATCAACACCCAGAAGGATTCCAACACGTAATAAGAATCTAAAACATTTTCAAGTATCTGGTCAAACAAAAAGCTAGCTGGGTAGAAATACTGGATGTCAGACATGTTTTAACACCAAAACTTCCATTTTGTATTGAAATGGATGGGAATAACGTGACTTTAAATAAATAGCCAGTGGGAAGTTGACAACAGCAATAACAGCAGTAGATAAAAATGAAGAAATATGAATAAACTTGATTGATATATTGAATAGTGAATGAGAAGTATGTACATTCACGAGATAAACAATGGTTTGATTCATTAGACTATTCAAGGACGGGGATGCTTAGCGTTTACATTTTATCTGGCAGTATTAAATGGTGCCTGAACTGGTACTTTTAGAAAGGAAAACGTATACGTTTGCATTGTGGCCAAACAAACACTTTCCTTTTTATTGACATGCAAGTTGAAGAAGCAAAGCAGATGAAAATTGTCAAGGAAAAGTGCACTTTTAAAAAAAAAACAATGTTGCCCAAGATCCACAATCATTATGTGAGACATGAACACGCATCTTTCCCTTTTATGTGTGTTCTAAAGACATAAAAACAGATTTAAAAAAATGGGTAGCTGTTTATCTGATGGATGGATGATCGATAGATAATACGGGTGTGCAACGCAGCATTACATTGGTTGATCCGGGCAAGAAACAAAGCTTTCTGATGGGATGTTTTAATTGTTCCCCAATACTAATATTTAAAAAAGTCAGTCATTTTCTATTGCGTGTCCTCACGAAGGTCACGGGACTGGACTGGTGGCCAGCCAGTCACAGGGCACATATAGACGAACAACCATTCCCACTCACATTCATACCTATGGACAATTTGGAGTCACCAATTAACCTAGCATGTTTTTGGAATGTGGGAGGAAACCGGAGTACCTGGAGAAAACCATCTCATGCATGGGGAGAACATGTGAACTCCACACTGATATGCCCGAGGGTGGAATTGGACCCGGATCGCCGAGCTGTGTGGCCGGCGTGCTAACCACTCATTGTTCCAATTCATTATTCCTTTAAAAAAAAGTAATTATTCATTCCGAATACTGTATTCGGGTTCGGCTCCACCCCTAATAGATAGATGATAGGGATTGTAGATTACGGGCAACACCCCCCCTTTCCCCCAAAAAAGTGCACTTTTCCTTTAACAAGCACATATGAAAAGCACACATAGAAAGCAGTAACACTGGCCAGTATGCAAATACTCCTGGTGGAAGGAACAGGAAGTGCATGATTGGCGTTAATATCAGGTGTGTAAGACCAGACTTCTCATGTCAACATCTGCACTCCTGCAGCTGCTGTAAGCAAAGTGTTGCTGTGCTGGTTGTTGTTTCCTTCCAAACTGCTGCTGAATGTGAAAGATTGCCCATGCAGTGTTTCCATCACGTCTTGTGTGTGTGTGTGTGTGTGCGTGCGTGTGTATCGTCATATCAATGCCTGAGGTTTGGATGTAAGCCGGTTGTGTATAATTGTAAATTGTGCCATAATGAAGGATATTTTTGTGATAAACATGTCTGAGAACAAAACCCAGTTGTTGTACTTTTGTGTTTTTTTTCCTTCCTCGGAGTCTTTGTGGTTTGCCAGGGGCGGCGCAAGACAAAGTGTTCAAGTAATTGCCTCCTGAAGATCAAATCGCTCTTATCGTCTGGCAATTAAAAGTATCATTAGCATTTAAATTGCCAAATAAGATTTTGATCAGCCGAAATCAATGAGAGCAGCGAGGGTCAGCTCCAGCGTTGGTCAAACAGCGACATCGTGGTGCTGAAGGCGGAAGTCTTTATCGTGATAAAAACATGGCCTGCGGGGCACAAAATGCAGTCTTGGCTGTAAATCTCCCGGCCAGATTATTATTCTCACTTTGGGGATTAGCAATGTTTTCCCCCTTAAATCTCCCCCCTGAAGCCGCCCTGAGGTCTCCGTATCCAGCCGAGCATGACGGGGGTCAGAGGTCCTCAAGGTGGACGCCTGAGTGCAAACCTGGATGGAGCTCACACTCCCCGCCAACCCTGTCCGGCGCTTCGTGCTTGTGGCGCTTGTCAGCTTCCATTAGCGCAGGGAGGTGAGATGGGCCGCCACACAGGCGCTCCGCCCCGCCCCCGTGGCACCGTCACACGGCTGAAGGCTGTGGAGTGGGAACCAGGACACAATCTGACAGTATGGCGCTCAGCATGCTAGCTGGCTGGCTAGTTCGTTAGCTGGGTTAGCTTCCGTCATTGGGGGAACAATTAGTACAAAGTGAAGAACCAATGCCAAAAGAAGGACTATTCTGCTTGTTGGACTTGGGAACATTTGGAACCCTTTGGATTCCATTCCTCAAGAAGAAACATTCTCTCCTCCCGTAAACGGAGCAGGCCGCGCCAACAGCTGCTTTTAGCATTCGACATCACACGGCGGATTTCTTCTTCTTGTGTGGACTTACCATGAGGCAATTGCCTTGGGCCCCTGACATTTCCAACAAACGTCTCATAAAAAGTCATTATTGATTTGAATCTTTGATTTAACGTAGTCTTAGTTCATGTGTTGCTGCAGTTTGGAGAAAAATGAAGCAGTGTTGCTCCAGTGGAGCGGAGAAGAAAAGTGAGTTTGTTGACTACCAAAGGTGTCAACAAACGTCAACACAACCGCAGCAGTGTCAGCCACGGAGAATGACAGAAAAAGCATTGTTAGGAAATATAATGCCCCAGGAGGATTTGACGGACTTTTTCTAACTTTTTTTAAAAATAGGATTAGTTTTAGGTTAGTTAGGATAGTTTTTCTCATCGTAAGACTTGCTAGCAGATGATGATGTTTTAAAGTAAATGAATGAAATGCATCATGAATACACCAAATAAAATAAAGAAATGCAAAATAGATTACCCCCCTGTGTGTGGATGAATGTGAAAGTTCTTCCATTTCTAACAAAACCACATGAACCCTGGCCTCAACCATCATATTAAGAATTTTAATATTTGATTGTAGACTAGGAGAACACAGCAGACAAATATAACAAACACAAAGCTGCTCTTTCGTTTCAAAACAACACTCACTGGCCACGCGTGTAATGTAGAACAACGAGAACAATCCAATGCAATAAAAGATATGACTTTTCTTTCCTGGGCTGCGATGGAAGTGGAGTTTTAGTGAGAGAAGAAACCTCTGCATAAATGACAGCTTAATCAACTCCTAAGTCACTCACACGGTACACATGGAGGACATATCAAATATTCCATTCATCTTCTACCGCTTATGAACTTCCTTCTCCCCTGCAACTTTGTTTCGCTTCTCCTGTCAAATCCTGAGCTGAGAGACAGAGTCTCTCTAATGTGTCCTGGGTCTTCCCAGAGGCCTCGTACCGGTCAGATGTGCCCTGAACACCTCCTCAGGGAGGCATCCTGACCAGATAAGCCTACTCCGGGATGACAAGGCTTCTGACCTTATTTCTAAGGGAAAGCCCAGCCACCCTACGGTAAACTCATTTTGGCCGCTTGTACCCGCCATCTTGTCCTTTTGGTCACTACCCAGAGCTCATGACCCGAGGTCAGGGTAGGAACTCAACGTAATTGAGAGCTTTGCCTTTCGGCTCAGCTCCTTGCCTTTCCGCTTCAAGGCAGACACCGGCCCAATTGGCCTGTCCATCTCAGGTACCATCCGTCCCTCGGGGTGCTTAACTCCTTTGCTTGGGGCAGGACCCGGAGACGGCAGTCCAATCAGGAACGGCATTAAGGATGATCCTCTCTGATTCCTTTTCAGTACATTTAGCCAGTGAAGATTGCTTTTATAGTTATTAGCCATATCTCCACACAATAAGTTAGATATGGTAGAACCAGAGAGCAACAAGAGGATGGTGTGATTTTGCATCAAGAACAAATTTTGCTTTGTTCAATATTGAAATATTTCTCCCCATCTTATGTTGTATATTTTTAAAATGCTCATATCAGCTCATTTTTCAGCTCAACACAAATAAGGCTTGTTTTATATTGAAATAACGCTTTGTTTACAAATATAGCAGTAATAGTATAGTAGTATAGTAATAGTATAGTAGCAGAACGTTGTGTGTGCATGTGTTGAAATGTCCCCACAAAGCGTTACCGTCTGCACGTTACACTCCTCCACGCTCTCCCACGTCCTCCTTCATGTATGTTTTTACATGCAAAAAAGCTCTTATCAAACAGACTTAAAACTGTTCTAATAGTGACAGTGATCTTTTAGTGTGCACATGTGTCATCACCTCCTTTTGCCTCTTCCCTAACAAAACCCTAAAAACATATGAAGATGTCTTTGGGGGTCAACGAGTTTAATGATGGTCGCCATTGTTGAGCAGCCAAAATTGGTAGGCGTGTTCTTCTCTCAGAGATGTTTAAGATTCATTTTCACTTCCATGGTGATGGCTTTCCTTTTCCTTGGCGCACTGCCGCCTGCGAGATATCATGAAGTGGAAAATGTTCTTCTTTAGTGGTTAAGCAGAGACACGCTGCATTCTTCTTCTCCAGCGAGTCTTGTGCGTCTGGATCAAAATAAAACATTTTTTTTCTCATTTGTGGGTCTTTGTTTGTGATTATCTATGCTATGATTATCTACATTGAGGAAAACAGCTTTAGAGCCAAGGTTCAGAATATTGGAGTTTTATGTATAGTGGCATCTACTTCATGTCTCAGAAACGGAATCATGATATGAAACAAAAATATTGGAATGTTGGAGATTTGTACGTGAAAGGTCTTCTACAAGGAAAGAAACAACAACAACCACACAATCAAACTGGGCCGGTTCCAAACTCCACTCCTGAAAAGAGATTGCTACCATGGAGCATCAACTGTCAACAATGCAAAAAACCACGACTTCCGACCTTCAGCCACTCGACACAATGAAATGGTGATGATGAGTTACTTTATGGCCAAAACACCTCAGGAGCATCAAATAGTCCACAGACCATCTCCATCTTCGAAAAGGTTAAAACTAAAAAATGAAATGGAGTCTGACTGACGTGTACACACACACACACACACACACCAGCTGTGTTGTGTGTGTTGTGACGTCCCTCAATGATGACGGTTGATCTGCAGGCAGCACCCCCCAGGCTTGATGACAAACTCAGTGGGAAGAAAAATGTGGGTGTGTGTGGGGGGGGGGGGTTGGGAGTCACCTGAGACATGATGGCCCTCGATCAAATGTCATCATCATCATCACCATCATCATCGGGAAACAAGGTTGACCACAAGGCATATGAAGATCCTGCTGGTGGAAATTCATCCCCAGCAAGAATTGGTAGAAAAGAAGCCGTCACGTTGTGTCACGTTGTGTCACGTTGTGTGCGACTATCAGGATTACGTCGGCTAATGAGCTCACCGTCTCGCCTCCGGAAGCTGCAGCTTCTTTCTTTGCTGAGGATGGAAAATGGATATACCTCCTTTTCCACGGTTCTTTTTTAAACGAGGCATGGCGCTGCATGATGCCTCGCCGCCGCAGGCAGGAGGGCTGGCAAACGACCGCCGTACACAGGAGGCAATACGGAGCGGAAATAACAAGCGTGAAAGAAGTCAAGAGGTGCGCTCATGCACAAATTTTCTGCACATTAAAACGCCAGCTTGGCCTTGCAAGAAAGGTCATGTTATTCAATAAGGACACCAAGCGTCGCAGATAAGACCTGTTGCTGCACGCCGCTCTTCTTCATTATCGAGCATGTCGGCATGCGATGTGTGGCTGCTAGCGTGTTCCAGGGTGAAGGCTTCTACGGCGTAACAAGAGCACAGCGACACCTCCTATGGCAAATAATGATCTCCAACAGTTTGAGCACAGATTCGTGTTTGCCCCGTTTCATCCAGGGTCACGTGATGGCCACCCTGGTCTGGTCACATGATGGCCACCCTGGTCTGGTCACATGATGGCCGCCCTGGTCAGGTCACATGATGGCCACCCTGGTTTGGTCAGGTAATGGCCACCCTGGTCTGGTCACATGATGGCCACCCTGGTCTGGTCACATGATGGCCGCCCTGGTCAGGTCACATGATGGCCACCCTGGTTTGGTCAGGTAATGGCCACCCTGGTCTGGTCACATGATGGCCACCCTGGTCAGGTCACATGATGGCCACTGTGGTCTGGTCACATGATGGCCGCCCTGGTCAGGTCACATGATGGCCACCCTGGTTTGGTCAGGTAATGGCCACCCTGGTTTGGTCAGGTAATGCCACCCTGGTCTGGTCACATGATGGCCACCCTGGTCTGGTCACATGATGGCCGCCCTGGTCAGGTCACATGATGGCCACCCTGGTTTGGTCAGGTAATGGCCACCCTGGTTTGGTCAGGTAATGGCCACCCTGGTCTGGTCACATGATGGCCACCCTGGTCAGGTCACATGATGGCCACTGTGGTCAGGTCACGTAATGGCCACCCTGGTCAAGTCACGTGATGGCCACCCTGGTTTGGTCAGGTAATGCTATCCTGGTCTGGTCACATGATGGCCACCCTGGTCAGGTGACGTAATGGCCACCCTGGTCAGGTCACATGATGGCCACCCTGGTTTGGTCAGATAATGGCCACCCTGGTCTGGTCACATGATGGCCACCCTGGTCAGGTCACGTGATGGCCACCGTGGTCAGGTCACATGATGGCCACCTTGGTCAGGTCACGTGATGGCCACCCTGGTCAGGTCTGGTAATGCCCAGCAAAAGTGGCGACATCTCAGGTTATCAGACATTTCACTGCATTCTGCCATTCAAAACACTCATTAAAAACAGAGAGCACGCCTGTCATATAGAGGATCTCTGACGCTTGTTTCGGTTTTTTTTGGAGAAAGTCCTTCATAACAGTGGTCCTGTTATATAGAGGATCTTTGCATAAAGAAGCGAAGGAACAATTGAGTCGAAGAGTCCCGGTTTGGTTTGGAGTCTACGGTAGGAATTTGTGCAAAACAGTGGCACCTATGACAATTTATATGAAGATGAAAGCGGGAAAAGAGGACATGTGGTCACCAGACTGTAGGGACGAAAGGGCACACATGGAGCTTTCAGAGTCAGCCCTCAAGAGGACATGCCAATCAAAGACTTGGCATGAGGTTGGAACCACATAGAGTACCTGACTCACACATGCGCTTCTCCCTGCCCCCTTATACCCCACCCCTCACCCCCATCCCCCAGCCCTCACCTCAGTGTCCAATTACAGCCCACTCTCGTTAGCACAGTGTCGCTCCAGCCTTTGAAAGGGCGCAAGGCCGCCGCCACACAGCCGCCAAGTCGAGAGCTATGAAAAGCCGAGGCGAGAGAAGGCAAGTGCAGGCAGGACTTCTCATTACCGAGTGCTGAGCGCTATGTGACGGGCGGCCGCCACTGTCGCCGCCGAAGGTCATGCCGTCTTTGCGCTCTCTTTTAACAGGACCGACCTCCCGCCGGCGCACAAGCCCGCCCCTCCGCCGCCAAAGAAGAAGAACAGCGACATGAAGGGGCACTTGACGTCTGATGACATCCAGGTAGGACCACCACTCTAAGCATGTTGTGTTTGCATGTTCTTTTTTCCATGTCTGGAGTTTTTAACAATCTTTTCCACCACAAGCACGGGTAGTCCCACAAAAAACATGTAATGACCACATTTCCACCTGCGATGTTGTGTCAAGATTGTCTGCACTCAATAATCACCATACCATAAAATACCAACCTTACCAGTCTTTGAGTTCATACATGGTAAGTCAGGGGTCTCCAGCCAGTGGGTCATGAGCTGCTGCAAAGTTTTATTCATTTATCATTCATTATTCATCAGCTCTTATGCCCACAAAATTTGAAATTGGGCTTCGGCAGTAGTCTGAAAGTCCTCGGGAGTGTGGCCAATCACAGCAGAGTGGGTGTGTCTGGAGGCAGGCCGTGGGTGCAATAAATTAAAACATAGCTTTTTGAAAATCCAAGGAAATACAGCTGGAAGATCTAGAAAGCTTTGTGTGCGGGTTATTGTGTGTAGCTGCTCTATAAGAGTCCACAACTCAATACAAAGGGCCAAACATGAGCATAATTTAAAATAAAAAAAAATCAATTATATTATATTGGAAATATAGTGTAGTTTTCTACGGTACCAGGGGTTATAATGAATGGCTAATAGTGAATGGTAATATTAATATTGATATAAATCACAATAACATTAGTAGAGAGAATATTGCTAATGATCACGGTGATATTAATAACGCTAATATTGCTTACTCTAGTATGAATACAGATAACAGTACAGATGCTCACTGTGTCTCCTGCAGGTGGTCCATCTGGACAAAGACGAGGAGATGCAGAAGCTCCCCCTCCAGCCACCCTATTATGACATGGCGCCCTCTGAGTCCACCCCCTTCACCGATAAGACGGTGAGTACCCGCCCCCAGCGGCTCCATCAAGGAGGCATTCCCGGTGGCCGCCCGCTTTCTGCTGCTCGTAATTTGCCAGCGAAGAAACCAAGCGTCTGATGTGCAATGATTTACACCTTTACACTTGATTTGTGCTGAAATTCCACCATGAGCTCCTCTCACCTCTGCTGGCCGCCCTCCATCACCTCCATCCCTGATACTCCACCCCCCCTCGGCTCTTGATGGTAAAAAGTAGATTGGAGGTTTCATGACATGCCAGGCCTGTAAATCCACTCACTACTTGGGCTAAGCTCTTTATCTCATTATTTACACCAGCACCTCACCACCCGCACACACCTGACCCCAATGCCCCCCCACCCCCACCCCAGCCAGCTTCACTTCCACATAATCCTAAGCTTTAATGACTTCCTTTCATAGCCACACTTCCATACGTAGCATCATTGCAAGTGTTGATCAGGAAAGGTTAGCTCTGTTAGCTCAAGACCCCCCTCCACCCACACACACTCCCCCCCCTTCAGTCCAAGCTTTAGTTTGCTTTGGCTGGAGTTTCTGGTTTGAGTTACACTAAGTTTTGAGGGGTTTAGACACAGAGAGAGTGTGTGTGTTTACGGTGCTTTGTGTAAATGTTTGTGGACGTGAAAGTGGGGTTTAAATGAGCTTCCCCGCTGCCTGGCTTGTGACACAGCCTGCTGCTGAGGTCTCACAGCAGTGTGGGTCGTGACACCAACGTGGTATCGCTGTGTTTTTTTCCACTTTATATTGGAGTTTATTATTAATTTCATTTGCAGCCGCTGACCTTTGAGGCCAAATAGAGGAAGCTTGGTTTGGTGTACACCAAAAATACTGTTATGCTGGTTTATGACGGTTTGGTCCAAGGTGATCCAAACGAAGTAAACAAAGTAAAAACAAAAAAAGATGTGTCACTTTTTATAAATGACCGTAAAAGACATTATTGACACTTCTTTTGTTTATCCGGGGAAGCCCTGGCCCCTCTTCGTCCGGCTCCTCACGACGCATCACTCCCGAAACTTCTCCAAAGTGTCCTCAATTCGTGGTCAGCAGACACCATCCTCGGTGTTGACAGGTCAGATAGGCCCCAGCACACGCTAACCCTGGTGAGGACAAGCGGTACAGGAAATGGATGGACGGAGATGCTGGGGTGCATGTCGTTCGATTGAGTTCGATTGAGTCCGTAGCACCACAACACAGTGGAGGTGCTACTATTTTCACCCTTCATCAATAGAAAAGTTCCCCCACCTCATCTTTTCACATGACTTTATTATCATCATCTTCTACTGACTTTAGACGCTTTTAGACGCTGCTATCATTTTCTCTCCGCCAAAAACAAAGAAAGATAAGACAATCAAGTGATGATAACACGCATTATGTGATGACCACCATCATTAGCCTCATTGAATGGATTGAGTAAGACCCTCAAACAATGCACAACGATGAGCCAATTCAATAAACAATACAAGCGGTTGATGTTTGCTAAATACAAGGATGAAGAGTCTTGAACCAGTCATGATGTGCTATACATATCACTATATTGACACTTACTATCGTACCCATTATGTCATTGGATGGTCATATCACCTCGTCCTTCGGTACGAGGTACATTATTTAAAAAAATAAAATAAAAATAAAATAAAAAAATACAATTTTTTTTCAATAAAACCAAAAAAACTGTATTATGGAAAGCAGGAAGTGAACAAATGTAACGGTTACTGATTGTAAAAGTACCAGATGGAGGGGTAGGATTTAATAAGCTTTGCTTCTTCCTACTCCTTTTGGACATGTGGAACTGTGAACTGATTATGGGATGCACTCAATTGTAATCTGATGCATGTTTAAATGAAATAAAACCATTACCATTACCATTGCTATCACAACACACACACACACACACACAATAATGAAATATCTGTTAAATAAACATGTGACCTTCATGTGAACCTCCACCAAGGCCAAACAACCTTCATTTGGATCAGCACACGCCCCACACAATGTTTACATTTACATACATTTTTCAACAGCAGAAGCATATACTGTATGCAATATTTTACAGGATGGATATCATTCACTCATTCATTCACACTGTAACTCATTTAGAAGAGTTACGTTCAAAGCATGTCATTTAATTTGAATTCACATGTTTGGACACTGGGATTTCCAAGCATACATGAACACATCCAATTGCATTTGTTAAATGACCAAGTGATAAGAATATCCACTTAGTGTTTTTCTTTGTCTTTCTGGTGATTAAGACCACACATACACGCATGATAAAGATATTGTTGTGATGTTCCGAGTGTCCGTGAATGCATCTTGCGGTGGTCCCAGACAATGAGGAAGTGTGTTATGTGTTTGTGAGTTGGAGATACGTACTGTGTATGGTGTTAGAATTGCACTGCTGTTGATGGAAACTTAGCATCCTGACGGCACCTGGACCCACACCGGGTCGGGTGTCGTAGCACATCCCATTTGACTTTACAAGTTTAGCATGATTGGCTCGCTCGCAAAGTGCAGAGTTCCTAATGATGATTCTGCAAGGCTAAAACACAATCTGCCCATTCCCATCGCGAGGTGGCTCCAATTTTCCCCCTGATTGCACCCAGCCCATGACGAATATTCCACATATTTAAATAAGCAGCCAGCGCAGCAGGCCAGCGGTGAGGGCGGGAATGAGAGGCCGCAGATGTGAATTCTGAATGTGAATTTATGTAAAAGCCTCAATCTTCTGCTTGTCTTTCTCCCTTGGGTGGAGATGGAGAGCAACGAGGTGTCTTCATTTCCCGCCTCTCTCTGTGCCCTCCATCCAAACCCATGACCCAACGAGGTGGACCACATCTGATTTTAATTGTTAATTTCACCATTTATTTTCACGTTTTTTGCATTAATCGTCAGAGAAGAAGATTTTCTTTCGTTTTTTTTTTTTTTACAGCAAACCTTTCAATGTTTATTTACTTTTTTGATACATTTTTTTTAACTTCTGAGAATCAATATGCAGACCACGGCAGTCAATCAGAACACACTAACGATAAAACTCCTACCTGCACGGGAACTCTGACATTATTCATATTCTTGTCTTGCAGGATATGAACCTTTTTTTACACGATTTGCAGGATTTTTTTTTTTTGATGACTGCTTTTTTACATGACTAAAATCATTGCTGGTATTGTGTGCACTTCAAAGTTCAGGGAAATGGATTGAAATCCGGTTGTCGTCCAGGGGAAGTGCTATACATTCCATCCATGTTCTCCTTCACTTGTCTGAGGTGGGATAGCGAGGGCAGCAGCCTAAGCAGGGAAGACCAGACTTGCCTCTCCGACGCTACTTTAGCCAGCTCTTCCCAGTTGATGCCGAGGCGTTCCTAGGCTGATTGAGAGACATAGTGTCACCAAAGTGTCCTGGGTCTTTCCCGGGGCCTCTTACCGGACCCTGAACGTGCCCTGAACACCTCCGCAGGGAGACGTCTGCCCGAGCCACTGAGCATGGGTGGGTTTTCTTCAGGAACTCCGGCTTCCTCCCACTTTCCAAAAACATGCTAGGTTAATTTGCGACTCCAAATTGTCCATAGGTATGAATGTGAGTGGGAATGGTTGTTTGTCTATATGTGCCCTGTGATTGGTTGGCGACCAGGGTGTACCCCGCCTCTCGCCCAGCGACCCTCGTTAGGATAAGTGGTAGAAAATGAATGAAGGAATGATTCAGGGCATCCGGAGTGGAAGGATAAAATACTTTAACGCTTTGACCTGAAAATATTTCCGTGTGCATAGACCCTTACTATTGACATGCTGCCTTCAAGCACTCACTTCAGTGTGATGAGAAGACTGAGTGGAGGGGAAGAAAATTATTTTTCGGCTTGGTGCTGAAGGCATTGTGTTCATTGATTAGCTCGTTTGAGTCATTAACTCGGTCACTAGGGCCACTTGCTCATCGGGTCAATTGGTCCTTCAATCACACACGCTAGCTGACGACCGCATCTCAGCGTCTGCATGACTGCAGTGTTTTGTCCACGAAACAGAGCCAACATTTGAAGTTGTTTTTCTAAATAAACAACTGATTTATTTGTGAGCAAGACTCAGAGGCAATATTTTTAAAGACATATTTTTGTGTGGGAAGGATAGAGCAGATGATAGACAGGCATCTCCAGTGATGTGGGCTGTGCATTGATCTGTTGTGGGAACCGAGCCTAAAGACAAAGCTTTCAATTTAGCGGTGGTTCTACGTTCCTACCCTCACTATAGTCAGGGCTTGGCTAGTGACCAAAAGGACAAAATGGCGGGTACAAGCGGATGAAATGAGCTTTCTCCGTATGGTGACTGGGCTCTCCCTTAGAGATAAGGTGAGAAGCACTTCAACAGGGAGAAGCTCAGGAGTAGAACTGCTCTTCAATATTGAGAGAAGCCAGATGAGGTGGCTTGGGCATCTGGTCAGGATGCCTCCCTGGGGAGATGTCCAACCGGTAGGAGGCCTCAGGGAAGACCCAGGACACATTGGAGAGACGATGTCTCTCAATTGGCCCGGGAGCACCTCAGTTGTCTGCCGGGAGGAGCTGGACCAATAATCGGGGAAAGGGAAGTCTGGGTTTTCCGGCTAAGGTTGCTGCCCCTGTGACACAAACTCGACACAAACGGACGGACGGACGGATAGCAGGATTACTATTGCAACAGCAAAAAAAAATCAACAGCGGGGTCTAAACCCAGCTATTAGTGGGTAAACAATCCAAGGCTGAATTCTGCTTCATAATGATAGGAAATATGGATGAATAATCGTTTTTCCAATACGCCAATGAAAACCAAGCTGAGGACGCAAATGTACCTGTCATGTCTGGCTATACCGAGTGTGTGAAGTTTTCGTGTTGGCAGATCGTGAGCGTGTTTGTGTGTACTTTCCCGATTTGTGTCCCACTGGCCGGTTTGTGTCGTAATGCACAGGTGCCGCTCATCGCACTCGTGCATTGTTACCTGCCGCTCTTCATCTCTCCACCGCTGTCGGTCCTCACACGCCTCTCGCCCTTTCTTGTCTCCAGAACTCGGGCCACAAGGACTGCGAGGTCCAGTACGCGGAGCTGGATACTGCAGCCTTGGCCTCGTCTCCCAGCCCGCGAAGCTCCGCTCTGTCTGGCCCTGGGGACCTTGTCGAGTATGCAACCATCCAGCCTAGCTCACACTAGCGCATGCCATTATAGGCCTTTCCCCTCAGACTTTGGCCTGCAGGTACACAGACCCATGCACTCCTCTTCCTCTTCCTTCTCCTGTCACATGTGGGACCTCTTAAAGATCCTCACCCCCACTGTCCACCTTCTCCTTTGGTGTCGGACAACTTTCTTGGTGCTGCTGTGCGGTCCTGCTGTTATTTCCACATCGCTAACGCACGCCTCCTCCGGGCTCAGGCTATGTCCACACCAACATGGATATTTTGTTTCTATACATTCCTGTCTTTCATCCACACACAACCATCAGATGGAACACAAATTTCACCTCACCTCAGCCTTCACTCAACTTTTTTTTAGTTCAAATACTTTTAGTCTCCATGAAAATGAACCATGCAGGGCATTGCACACACACACACACACACACACACACACATACGTATATATATATATATATGTAAAACCTCAGATGTTCACTGGCTCTGCTGGAGCTGAGAGTTGAAGACAAACGTGAGACTCTACCGAATGTTCCGTACGGCATCCTCCCCCACCATCTAGTCCAACTCATCAGCAAGTGGTGAAAAGTGGACAACTCAGCCCTTGTGTGTCCAAAACGTGCGGCTGCAGGTCTGATGATGACGTAGGGCAGGGGTGCTCACACTTTTTCAGCATGCGAGCTACTTTTAAAATGACCGAGTCAAAATGATCTACCCACTACAAAAATGCAAAACATCTATTTATTTTCAAATGTATTGAGGATTATTTGTACGTACAATGTATGTTGATGTACCTTACATAACCAAATGAGCCAATATTGCAAAACACACATAATTAACTATTAACATTTTTTGTAATTACCTGAGTTTACTTTGATGACTTGCACTGAATTGAACCAGCCAGGGATGCATAGTCCGGACAGTAGCTGCTGATAGCCAGCCTCAAGCACACTTCCAAATGTTTATCAGTCATGGATAATATCCGTATCATAATATCCGTATAATATTCCATATCCGTATGGAAGTGATATGTTTTTTGCCTTTTTACTTGGTCCAGTTTTTGCCTTTTTACTTGGTCCAGCTCCTTCACTCATTTTAGTGACCATAAACTTTAGCGAGGGCTTAAAATCTCGCAATTCGCCGACTAGCTTAGCACTTTGCATCGTTGTTTACGCATGAGCGGTGACCTAAAGGTCAAAATTCAGTTGGCCCCAAGAAGGCCAGGCACTCTGAGCTGTTGTTTGGTGCATACAACCCTTTCCCTGATTATTTATTTTTCACACCTTAGTGGCAAAATGTGTTTTATCAAATAGCCATGTTGGTGCAACATTGCCTCAGATGATCAGCATCAAAAACAGACGCAAACAACGTGTCAAAATCACATTGGGTCAAAACGCTGCAATGTACATCATACACTTTACCTTTTTCATGCACAAATCGTCATGTGAATCGAGTGGAAGCCGTAAGCGTTGATAATAGTTCACCATCAAGCAGCCAATCACGGAGACGCACAAATGTTTCTCCTCAAGTGTTTACACCAACCCGTCATGCATAAAGAAAGAGTACATAGAGTGTGTATGTGGGTGGGGGGGGGGGGGGGGGGGTGCACAGAGTGGTTTTGTTGGCAGATTGGTTTCCATAGCAACCCGCCAATGTCGGGGTTCGGGATGCTCTTGGCCCTGATGGGATGTGCTCAGAGAAAGAGCAGCAGACCTTCTCTTCATATTTAGATGCACTTCCATCCATGTGAAGATGAACTCTGGAGATTTCAAATCATGATATTTTGCCCAGGAAGTTGTTTGGTACAAAAAAAAAAAACAACAATATGAGCGTCTCTGCTTTTTGAGAGAATGGAATCTTTTTGAGCGAATCCTAAAAATCAAATCATTCCAAAACAGAGCCGAAAAACATGCAGGGCCTCAAGGGAGACAAACAAGTCCAGCTCTGGACAATGTCTCTGGTTGCTAGGAGACGCTTTGATACATCTTCTCAATGAAAGAAAGCAGCTTTTCACATCACAGCAAATATCCCGACAGGGAATCACTAGCTGTACTTCTACAGTGTCTGTGTATTATTGTGTAGTACATGTGTGTACTTTGCTATTTTTCATATTTTCAACTCTCTTGGAGCTGGAGAAGGTTACCACAATAATCATTTATCAAAAGAAGGGAGAAGAAGATTACCAATTCCGTCTGAATTGGTTAGGTGTGACAAAAAAATAATCACTCAGCAAAACAAAAACACTGCCTGAGGCGATACCGGTCTTGATTACTTGGTGTGCTGCGTGAAATTATTCTCTCTCACTAATCCCTCGTTTATGGCGGTTAATTGGATAAGTATTCCTTCCTTGTTAATAAATACAATATCCGTGTAGAGGGTGTAGATAATTCATACAATTTGCATACATATAATGTTTTTATAACTAGGCTGTATTTAACCACATTGTTTTTGAAAAATGGCGATAGTAAAGCCACAATGTTTGAACTGCGATGTGGTGATGGGTGAGTCTATTTGTAAAACAAAATGGTCACACGTGAAAGACAGAAAGTGAAGAAATGATAGCCATCGAGAAGAGGTAGAGTGAAATAAACATTCTGTAAATGAAAAGGTGATATTTTCAGCACTTCTGAAAGCAATCAAAATATGAGCATCAGTTAAATATTACGTTTGTCTACCCAAACTGTAGCCACTAGCGTGGTGTACAAAGTACAAGCGTGGGGCGTCACAGTGCCGAGTGAATATTGACAAGTTAGCATGTCTGCCCCCCCTCAGTGTTCAGTCAGCAGCTCAAGAAGTGATGAGACTGCAGCCGCAACATGTCGGCTTTCCCTGTATGTAGAAAAGGGCATTAGCCTCTTGCCCTCAGGTTGTGCTGTTCGGTAAAACCTCAGTCCAGCTCCTGACTGAAGCGGCCGTTCATCCAGACCGGGATCCTTTTTTTTTCAGTGCAATGAAAGCTTTACAAGTCAAGTCTCCTTTGGGGTGGAAAATAATCTGTCAAAGGAATCAGCCGACTGTTAATCGCCGCATGATTGTGTTTTTTTTTTTCAAGTGTTGCTTTGACAGACTTATTACATGATCAGATATTTGGGCAGCTCCTCTTGAAAGCACTTCATCCACGCTCAGAATGACTTCAAGGTGAGCCAGATTTCATTTAGATTAGCGCACAGTTCAAACGCACGTGCTTGATAAAGTTCCCCTTGGCCCCCGGTCCCTCGTGTTTGCTCAAAGTTGGAAGGAACTTTAATTGGAGTGACAGGAAGTCTGACCTGATAGATGCCGTCGGGAGGATCTGCGGGCTATTGGCGTTTTTGGGAAAGGTGACGTTGATACAGTAGATTACTCGGAATGTCATGTGGCCGCTTAGAAATACGTTTTATCACCTTGAGGTGGTTATTACAAGACGATGTTATAGGAAGATACAGGATTTGAGCTCCTTTTAAAATCAAGATAACTCTCTTCAGAGAACATCCCAACGGGTCCGCCAATCTTACTTAGTTGTCCTTTTGTTTGTAAGAACTACTGACTGCGTATTATTTCGGTGATTTTCCGTATGCTGGCTTTCGTATGTTCCCACGTGGTACACATTAAAAGACGGGGACTGGAAGTGTTCATGACATCATGGCAGTCCAGCCTTTAGCTAGCGGGAGTCATGGCCAAAAAGCCACTTCCGTGGTAAAAGTCTCCTGTTTGGGAACGTTTGGCCTTCCTGATCAAATACGTAAAAAGATAAGTGGGTAAAACCAAACATAGTTCAGTAGGGATGGAGACCAGGGCTATTATCCCCAAAGGGAACCCAAACGTGACACGAACCGTGAATATGGTTGATGCCAAGTGTCCATATTATGATCTACCTGATATTCTCAGGTCACGGACTGGATGGAATATGGTTTACCGTTGCACCCCCTGATTCCAAGTGTCCAAAACCTTGATTTAATGTCAGTGTGTGAGACAAGATAAGCAGTTAGTATTCTCAGGGAATGGACTGGATGGCAATTGGATTGTCTTTGAAGACTTTGGCCTCTGATTGGAGCATGCTTGATTACAGACTAGGTGGGGCACACAGCAACTAGACAAGATAGGACAGCTCTAGTCTATTTATCCTGTAAAGGAGGAGGCATGTCCGGACAGGAATGGTTCTTGGCCCTTTAGTGGTTAGGATACAATGGAGTGGGGCCTCTGCCTGCCTGGTTGGTGGTTTGGGTGCTATCACCTTGGTTAGCATCCCATTCTGATGTAACGATGGTCATGGACCCATCTCATAGCAAGGTGGAAATTTGCCTTGAGGTATCCTATCCAGTTTGACTGGTGCGTGTCCCAGCTAGTCTTTGAGCCTAAACTGATGAAGCCTGCTCGGATGAGAGGCCAAATGTCCAAACAGTCCAATTACCATCCATTCAATGCGCCGACAATGGAGTGACTTCACTGATATGTCGTGTAAGACATCTGACCGTGCCAGGCTCCATCAGGATCTGTGCTCTCTTGACTGCTTTTGGAAGATTTATGAGACTCAAACAGCGGTTGGGTCCACCCGGGCCGCCTCCAACACATTTGTTTTCTCACCAGTCCATAATTTTACTGTCAAATCTGACAGCTGGCTTTTCAGGGAGTCGCGTTGTTGTTGTTGTTGTTGTTGTTGAGCTTCTGTGAGGAAAAAAAGAAAACATGACCTCAGGTGAGCTGACAGCGTAGGAATATTTGTTGTTCCTGGAAAAATGCAGCAACCCCAAAACACCCCCTTAGATACTAGATGTTTATTGTTCTACAATAATCCTGATACCTCGCTGTTTAGGTCACGCTTTGCTTTGGGTATGGTAAGGAAACAAATTGTCAAACATTGCAACTGCTTAGCGTAGAGACGTAGAGACGTAGAGACTGCTTGCAGAGGTGGAACAGTAGGTAGTACTCTCGTCCTGACCATCGCCGACCCACTTTAACTAAAGTACACATCCATCTCCATTTATACACCTATACTACAACACCTGACCTACCTAAGTATGTATCACCATATATCTTCCCAGCCGACCAGTCTACACAGCGACAGACATAAAGATTCTTTTACATACTTTCGTAAAACACATACAATAACGACGATACTTACTGTACCTACTACCGACTGCACCTGGCTACATGCCTACCCACCTTCTCAACACTATTAAATTAAAACCCATTATTTTTCAGAAAATAAGAATAATCATCCATTGATCTCAGAAGTCGTGGCTGAGCTATCATATTAGATATGACTGCACCATAATTATCAGGTCGATATCAGGAAATTATGATGCAATATAGATAAATTCAGTAATATTAAAAACAGCTCTGATAACTGATCATTTTTGCGGGTGAGCAAATCAAGCGCTCTTTATTTTCTCTTGCCTGTGACGTTAATGGCCTGGGCTCACATGTAAGCAAACATTTAACTCACATACGAGTTGTACTAAACGCTCCACGATGAGAGGAAAAAAAATACAATCCAGCACACAAAAATCTCATTAGCTTCCTGAAACACCAGAAAAAAAGCAAAGAGACTTTGGTGGCGTCACACAGGCTGCTCAGAGCGTGTGCCCGAATACAGCGCACCTTGCAGGTGTCACTGTACTATAGATGTTCTACATGCTTCTCCACATAGTAATCATGTGCTAGTAGTCATGCCATGATATTTCATGACGGCTTATCAACATTTACCATTGGTCACATCCTCATTTGTTCCAGTCCTTCTTACCTCCAACTACATCTGAAGTTATTGATAAAATGTTATTTGAAAAAAAAGATAGTATGGTGAACATCTGATCTGGAATAGAAGCACATGATTCCGTGAGTATATGCCTTGCGTTTCTCTCTAAAGTCGGAATTACAGGAAAAGAGAGTTTCTCACTCCGCCGTCCACTCGGCTGGCCCCAAAATGTCAAGATTAAGAACAAGGACAGCCCTCACCCATAATAACTCAAATACGTTTCCCAGCTCGCCCGCAACCGCTCAAGGTCTTTGTCTCCTTGTTGTTTGTGTTTGTCTCACCGCTAGCTGATTGTTGTTTGGGCAATGTGTTAGCTGATCTAACGGTTTTGCTGGCAGCTTGCTTACTAATAAATACCCCCACACTTCACCCATAGAACATATTCTATATTCTGTACTCTGTATAACTTACTGGAAATTTCCCAAATCCTTCTCCAGAGCTGGGATGCTGGTTTTCCTAGATGTAGAGATGTGTGAGGAATAGTCGTAAGTCCCCTCTTTTTTCACTCTCATTTTCATTATGCTGTTTTTCTCACTTTCTTGTGTTTCTGATAAAAATGTCTGGGAGTTTAAAATTAAAAACATTTGTAACTCAGCAGAAAATTACTCAAATTTAGCACAAGGGGCTTGTATTCATTCGGAAGGGTTTCGTATGATCAAATCCTTTCCTTTAGACTACGGCCACATAAACACTGATATTTTGGATTTTTTTTTCAAAATCGGCTGTCTCAGCATTGGGGTATACAATGTTCTGGTGTCATAATGTATATCAACTCTAGTGGTAGACCATTAATAAAATGGATTTACATATGCTTTTTATGGGTCAAGAAAAGATGTAAATTTCAATGTCTGCAACATGTTGGCACGGCGCAGGCCACACAGCGAGGAGACCCAAGTACGATTCCCCACTCTGGTATCTCAGTGTGGAGTTTGCATGTTCTCCATGTGCTATGTGGGTTTTCGCCGGGTACGCTGGTTTTTCTCCCACATTCCAAAAACATGCATGGTAGCTTCATTGGCCACTCCAAATTGTCCATAGGTATGAATGTGAGTGTGAATGGTTGTTTGTCTATATGTGCCCTGTGATTGGCTGGCCACCAGTCCAGGGTGTACCCCGCGTCTTAACCAATGACAGCCTATGCGACCCTAGTGAGGATACGCGGCATAGAAAATTAATGGATGGATGGATGTGTCTTCCGTCTTCGAATGGATGCGGCATGTTGATTATTTAAAAAAATAAACATTTTGCCTGAAATCAACATTTAAAGGAGAAAAACGCATCCAGCCGTAAAACGGTATCTACAAAAGGATGACCACATGTTAAGAATATTATTAATCTTCTACTTGGGCATAATTATGGTGAGTGTTTCTTCTGAACTCGGCTAACTTTTATATTCTATATTGTATTCTTTTTATATTCTAGCGACTAACTTTTATATTCTAGCGATAAAAGAAACCTGAATGATTGTAAAGATCCCCAGACTCTGCATCGTTCGTTGCTGTGACGAGGGAGCTGACCCCAAAGGCAAAGCAATCAAAGCTGTCCATCTATGGTTTAAAATGTAATCAATAAATTGACTAGATACTATTTAATGATGCATTGGATTTAAGCACTTTATATATGGATGTGCTTTTAAAAATATTTTCTTAATGATAAAAGATAAAAAGGTTACAGTCTGCCTGTCGGTGATGTGTTGGTATGTGGTTGTATATCCGTGTATGTGGTGGTGATGAAGTTGGAGTGGACCTGTGAAATCAGTTGATTGGCTTCTTCTTTTGGTCACTTCGTTCACTATTCATGTTTGACTCATCTGGTCTTGGTTGAAACTCCTTTTCTATGACATTCATGGAGGCAATATGCAAAATAAGGATGTTTTCGTACGCTTCTGTATGGTATCTGTCAATAGATACGTAGCAGTCTTCATGACATCATGTTACGGCAGGGCATGTCCAAGTTACAACACACAACTAGGAATGTTACAAATAGAATCCCCAATACAATCTGACACTGTGCATGTGCGCTGGCTTAGGAGAGTCGATTGGGATGTCCTTAAAAATGACATTTTCATAAGATATCGGGTGTGTTTTCTTTCATATACGGAAAAGGTAAGTGAAGCCTTTTAAGCTCATTGATCTGAGCTTCAGAAAAAGCTAACTTTCATTCAAATCTGAAATATGTTCATTTTGCCTCTGCATCACAGTTACACACCTAATGAATAGATCATGTTTATGAATTTTATTTTTCATTTTTTTTTGGTTTGTTTTCATCATTTGTTTGCATCAAATGAAACTTTGCAACATAAAAATCATTTTGGTCGAAGCTGTTGGGACCAATCATGTTGTGCTCTCTGCTGAACTTCCCATCTAACGGTTCTTCTTTTCAGCATTCAGACATTTTTGGTAACACTTTGGAATAAGGTACACAAAAATCTGCCGACTACTCATTACTTCCTCCTTAATTCTTCATTAGTTAATTTTGTGTACCTTATTACAAGTGAGACCACATTTTGTTCTTTGGAAGCGGCCCAGGATGACAACGTCTGCAGGACACTGAGCTCTGTCATGTGAAATTATTCTCATTGACCTCTGTAGAACAGAGAAGGTCATGTGGAAGTTTTACTGTACTTTATAAAGTATTAACTTTGTAAAGCTTTGCTTTTTGCTTATTATCTCTTGCCGGCATCGAATTGGGTTCCTACCAGGGATCTTAACTTATAAACGCATGATAAACATTACAAAGAAGAATCAACAACCCAGCCATCCATCCATCCATTTTTCCATCCATCCATCCATCTTTCCATGCTTCCATGCTTCCATCCTTCCATTCTTCCATCCTTCCATTCTTCCATTCTTCCATCCTCCACTTATCCAAGGTCGGGTTGTGGGGGCAGCAGCCTAAGCAGGGAAGCCAAGTCTCTGTGTGGAGGAGCAGCTCTTCTACTCTGACTTTCTCACCTTGGGTTCTATTTTTGTAGACCAGACGTGGCGCACCAGCCCTGCACTGCAACTACGCTATGCCAACAAGGTGTGGCCAGCGCACTTTGCAATTTTTGTGAACGGTGCAGTCCAGAGCAGGACGACGCACACATGCCTCGGTCCCTCCTACTGGTGCAAGTGCGAGGACAGAAGGCGTAAGAGTGTAATTTTACGGAATCAAATTGCTATTAAATGCGCAGGACTGGACTGCACATCAGACCACAATGGAGGTCACCATCACTGTTGAGCACCTCGCCGGAGACATGTAATCTGTTCCTGCGTCCACGAATAGGAGTAGAAAATTATTACAATTACATCAAACACAGCAGCAGGCTAATCCTGGCATCGTGCTTGTGACCCACCTCTGTCATTGCCAAATAGGAGAACCCTTGGTTGAATATTCTTTACTGGGATCTCTTCTTCATCCTCCTTGCAATAATGCACTCCATCTTTTTTGATTAAAAGATTAAGATTAAAGATTAAGATTAAAACAGAGAAAAATGGGCAATCACAGGTTGCCAGTGTATGTGACAAACGTCTTTAATCTGAGACGGGATTAAAGTTTATTTTTTAAGTATATGCTGGTTCAGACAGTTACATTAAATAGTCTGCACACTGCATGTCTCTCAACTAAATTACCACTATGCCAAGCGCAGTGGTAGTGATAGACCAGGTTGGAGGTACCAAACTTTGGTGCTCAACAATGTTTTGTCATGAAATTGCCACTGCGCCAAGCTGAATCTGTAGACGTCTTCCCCGGTGCACTGCCATGCCCATATCGGCGCAGTTCAGTCTACCAGATTAGCAAATCCGCGTCGCTGCAGACGCCACACCAATCAACCTGTCTATCTCATGTTCATCCATCCATCCCTCACTCATGAACAAGACCCCAAAGTACTGAATCAAGAACCACCAGTGCAAAATGTCCATTCTTGCAATTGTGCAAAAGTGGTCTTAAAATTGTAATCAGGAGCGTTTGCCTGATGACTCTCCATGTCGGACACTCAACAACATCCCCTTGTCCTCTCTGGCAGGACTCTGGGAAACATCCGGAAGAGCCGCTGAACCCTGCCGAGTACATGACCCACCAGCGCGACATGGAGCACCTGGCCGAGTCTCAGCCCACCCAAGCACACCCGCCTGTTACCTTCCTGCCCCAGCACGCCTACGCCCAGCCCCCTTCCAATGAGCCCATGTACTCCAACACCGGCTTCTCCGCCCCCGGCCCTCGACCGCCTTTCCCCAAGGAGCAGTCCGTGTGACAGGGTGGTGTTTCCCGCCCCTCCAACCGGTTATAGGTTAAACCCCGCCTCCTGCCCACTTTTTGACCCGCCCTGCTTGTTTCCAACTCGAGTGCTTTTCTACTTCCTTTGTAAAACATTTGTTAGCACCTTCTTCGCTGGCTAGTCGACACCATTGCTTTTCGCTTTCTTTCCGTATCTGTCAATCAAAAGCTTGCTTGCCTCCTGGAAAGTCGACTGTATTGTGCATTTGCTCCGGTGTGTTCTCGTGAAAATAAGAATAATAATAAAGAAAAAAAGATTGTTCTCTGATGACAAACCCTTTGACTTGCCAGGATTGTTACGTGATGGTGAACCCTTTGTCGCTTGGCTGTTTTTGATTGATAACATTCTAACATTCGTTAGAAGTGAATGTTAGCACAATTAGCTAGCAGGAAACATGCGCACACAATCATGAGGGGAAAAAAAAAGGCTTGCAACGCAGGACGATCTCTTTTTATGAAATAAAATCAAGTATTTCCAAGCAGTAGCAGGCAAAGACATGTAGCGCCATCGTAGTTTAGCTCCATTGTCCAACAGGACTTGATAAGATCTTTGAAGATTGATTGGTGACGCACCCCATACCCGCGTTTTCATATCTGTCACTTGTGTTGATGCAGAGGAAGACAATCACTCGCCTTCAAGCCTTGTTTCCACCAAGCAGCACACTTTCGCATTGTTCTTGGTAAAATACGTGTACCTTTTTAGCCGCTAACTGTGTGTAAGCAACTGTAATACAGGAAGTGCATTGTTTTGTTTTTATCGCATAAAGTGTTTTGAGTCTCCAGACGGCTCATCATGAAACATTTATGTGACAATCGGTTGTACCTGCCATTATCAGCGACATCCTGTGTGCACAATGCTACTATTGTTAGCTTACAATCATTATCTTCAAGTTTACCTCCCATTTACAGTGGTATGAAAAAGTATCTGAACCTTTTGGAATTTCTCACATTTCTGCATAAAATCACCATCAAATGTGATCTGATCTTTGTCAAAATCACACAGATGACAAAAAAAAACAGTGTCTGCTTTAAATAAAACCACCCAAACATTTATAGGTTTTCATATTTTAATGAGGATAGCGTGCAAACAATGACAGAAGGGGGGGAAAGTAACTGAACCATCATATTTAATATTTTGTGCCCCCCCCCCCCCCCCCCCCCTTGACAGCAATAACTTCAACCAGACGCTTCCTGTAGCTGCAGATCAGTCTAGTTAGTCCCAGTCTGGACTAATCTTGACCCATTCTTCTTTCCAAAACTGCTTTAATTCAGTCAGATTCCTGGGATGTCTGGCATGAATGGCTGTCTTGAGGTCATGCCACTTTTTCATACCACTGTACTGCTACTGTTTTAAGGAGCTGAGCTCGCTTCTTGGTGGAATCGTGGATGACTGGCATGAGAACTTAAGACTGTTCAACAAAAAGCTTCCGTCTGTGACTTGTTTTTGTTTGTTTTGAGTAATAAATTCATCGCTGATGTCAGCAGCTGAACCAGACTAAAAGCCTGCAACTGTACAAAGCACTTGATTGGATACCATACATAAGCTAGCATCACATGCTTACTGTACTTACACTATAGTACTTACTCTACATACTACATACACTACTTACAGTACATACAGTACAGTACTTACAGTACATACAGTAGAAAGGGTACAGACAGTACAGTACATAGAGTATAGTACTTACAGTAGCTAGATAAGCCCTCACAAAGCAAATTGGACTGACATGTACTTTTGTGTGTATTTTGTTGCCATGTAAGTAATATGTACATATAGTGTATGGGAAGAAAGTAGTGTGTACAAGGGAAGTATGTACAGTATGTTGTGTTTGTGTTGAAAGTGAATTGATGTTGTTGGTGGTTTTCAAAAGAGTTTTGTTTGCTTTGTTTGTTAGCGGCGGGTCGAAACGAAGGAGTTTATTAGCGTAGCACTGAAACACAAGCTTGTCTTTTAGTGACACATTTAAAGAAGTATGATGATGGTTATGAAATACTGTACGTACATGTCAGGAAGTCATGTCATGTTGTCAAAAGTGTCTTTTCCCGTCAGGTTTAGTTCTTACCAGGGTTGCTTTTCCACATGTTCTTGTGTTTTTTGTACGACTGTAACATTTACTTTTATTTTTCTAAATATACAGTATACTGTACATATTTATTTATCGGTTGGCCACACCTTCCATTTGTGCGACAACACCTTCTCACGGAATGATGACATGATGTGAATTGTTAGTTTTTTATCATGTGTGTGTAAATATTAACATGTGTGGAAAAAAAAAAGCTGAAGATTAAAGCTCACAAATTGCCCGGCTTTCTTGTTGAAGCTTGGTGTTTTCCGTGCGTTTGGCTGCACTCGTACGAGGCGGCGCTTGAGATTCAAGAGTGTTTGTGTTGGCAACAAAGTCATCTTGGTAACCATGGCAACTGTGTGGGAGAATGCAACCAGGTCTGCATCTCATGACAACAAGCTACTGATTGAACTTGAAAAAAAAAGATTTTCCTCCACGTGGCCTTGACCATGTTGTGATGACTTTCCCCAGTTGCACAAAAACCAAGACAATAAGAACGGAGTGACATGGTAAAGGTGAGTTGCAGAAGCATGGTAAAGTCTGCCAGAAGAATGTCAAATGTAGGGTAAGAAAGAATAGCAGTGTTTTTCAATCCCCGCATCTCTTCGAACCTTCTGTGTAACATAGCAACAAGCGACGCCGCACTCTCTTCTTCCTTTGACAGTGCTTCCAATCCTGCATGAATCAACCTCTTTAATGCAAACATCCTCATCAAAGCAGTGGTCCTTAGCTTCTGGGGAGTAACCATGGTGACTGCATCACCTTGTCTTGAAGAATACTCCACCCGCCAAGTGACATCCACTTTTGAGACCCATATTGCTAACATGTCACAAAATTAACACAACACAAACCCAACAACCACACAACTAAAAAACATCATCTACTCTGTTAGCCCTCATCCATCTAGCCATCCAGCCAGCCATCCATCCATCTATCCAAACACCACCCATTCATCTATCTATACATACACCACCCACCCATCCATCCGTCCATCCACTATCATCCATCCATCTAACCAAACACCTCCCAGTCATCCATCCATACACCACCCACCCATCCGTCCATCCACCATCATCTATCCATCTATCCAAACACCACCCATTCATCCATCCATTCATACACCACCCACCCATCCATCTGTCCATCTACCATCATCTATCCAAACACCACTCATTAATCCATCTGTCCATCCACCTGTCCATCTATCCAAACACGACCAATCCACCCGTCCATCCATTCATCCATCCATCCATGCATTCATCCTTGCCTAAATAATTGGTTTGTCCTCTGAAAAACATTTTTAAAAATTCTGCCAGAAAAAAAAACACAAGACCGCTCCACTCAGCGCTCATCTCCATGGTTGTGCTGGTGGATGTACGCCAGATTGCCCCTCCCGCCCCTCCTCTTAGTAACCATCATTTATGAGCCAACACGCAGCGCGGACTTTGTAGAAACAGAGAAAGTGACCACTTATGATGAACAACAACTAAAAGCAAGGATTAATATAAAGTCTGGCTGTAGGATACACATTTTTACTGTTCATTTTTTCTCAAGGAGGATGAGGAGGAGATATCGCAAATATACCATCAAAGAGAACCTTTGATGGTATATTTGTCCATGATTAGCCTGATGCTGTGTTTAATGTAACTGTCAGGAACAGATGACGTGTTCCACCAGGTAGCGTACCTAGTGAATGACGCTTGGTAACCTCTGGTGGCAGCCCAGTCCGGCGCATTCAAAGGCAATGAGATGCGTTCATGTGATTGGTTAAGATTACACCTGGCTGTTAAACCCTTTCACGCCTTCTCACCTCCCTCTTTGCTACCAGTGGAAGGGATGGAGGCGTGGGTGTGCCGCATTGCGCCACACTGCGATGCTCATGAAATTTGCAAAGTGCGCCACACTTTCTGGTCTACGAAATTACAGCCCAAACTGTCAACAATAAAAGTGTAATAGTCGTGTATATGGGTGACTGTCAGTCAAGGTCACACAACGACACAATGACTCCCACTGAGATGTTGGACAAACACGTATCCACGGGGACGGTGGCTGCCAGGTAAGCTTTGAGGTAAAAAAAGGAGCAAAAAGAAAAGAAAGTCATTCAGAGGAATGAGGGAGTATCTCTGTGGAGAGACGATAAGCCTGGATGGACGCTGCCAAGAGGCTCGCAACGATGCTCCACTCACATCCTCCGCCTGCACCTGAGTCCATCACTGTCGGCATGAAACATGAGGACGGTTACACCAGGACGCCTCAGAAGGCTGATGGATGACAATGAAACTTTGACAACAACACACAGGACGGATCCGATGAGAAAGCCCAATCATCCACTCATTCTCTCACTGAAGATAACAGCATCTTTTCATTCATTCTTTCACCTATTCTTCCATCTGTTCCTTTCTACATCCTTTCATTCCTTCACAAGTCATCTGCCATCCACATTCATTCAGCCATCTTCTGTGTCATCCATTCATCGCAGTATGCAACCATGCTATTCCATACCATACTATACTATACCATGCTATACCATACTATACCATGCCATGCTATACTATTCCATACTGTATAGCAGAGGTAGGGAACCTATGGCTCGGGAGCCAGGTAGGGCTCTTTTGATGACTGTATCTGTATCTCAAGCGTTTCTTACCACAATAAAAATGTATTTTTGCTAACATTTTAAAGTAAACCATCACAGAAATGACTGTTGAAAATAATCAACAACTTTCTTATGCATTTTAATCCGTCCATCTATTTTCTACTGCAATACGGCCGACCATATCTATCTTTCCTGATGATATTTTCCAGGTCAAACACCAAAACTCGATTATTACTGGGTAATGCGGTAGTCTACCTCGGTCATTGAGATGTCAACATGTAAATGCAAACTTTCCTCCTTTAGTCAAATAGTCACCTAGCTAAAGCTGCAGAACCAAGCCTTCTGACGAAGATGGCCAAAAGAATGAAATATGTGTACGGAGTACGGTGCAAAACCATGCAGCAGCAGAAGTTGCATTAATGGCAGCAAGTATTTGATTTATTATTGGACACTGCGCTGCTCACGAAAGTGTGCTGGCCACACCCCATTGGCGTGGGGTAGTGTGCCTGGTCTACGTAATTAGAGCCCATTATATCTAAAACTGTTGGTCTTACATAAAAATGCACACATTTTATTGCATTCAATGTTTAAAAAAATGTATATGGCTCTCACAGATACACATTTTAAAATATCTGGCCTTCATGGCTCTCTTAGCCAAAAAGGTTCCCGACCCCTGCTGTACAGTATACATATCTTACAATGCCATACCATACCATACATAATATACCATGCCATGCCATACCATGCCATGGCATACAGTATCACAATGAAGGCAAAAGTGATATTAAATACTAATTCCTTCATTTCATTCATTATTTGTAATGATTTCATGTAAAACTGTATTTTTTCTCTATAAAATGTTTCCTGATTTTTGGGTGTCTGGAATTAGATGTACATTATTGTCTGTGAAGAAATTGTTGGGATGTCAGTCAAGGAAGGAGGGTATGTTTGAAGACGACTTGTAAACGCAGACAATGAAGAGGCTGTTTTAAAAGATTTTAAAAGAAGCCTGATAGTCCAAGACTGGAATGAAAGCGAGAACTGAAGTGAACCATCCAGCACCATGACCGTTGATGTCTACATTCTCATTAGGATTGGGTGATCATTTTTATATACTTTATATACTTTTTATAGTATATACATTGTCACATAATTGGTAAACGGGGAGGGACGTCTGTAATGTGGAAGTGGTTTGAATAGAGCAGATGTAGTTGTAGACGTGGAGTAGCCGAGCGACTCAACCACATATTAGCCTCACACTCCACGACATAACCGGTATGGGACTTTGAAGTCGACCTGTGTCCAGTTTTTTTCAGGAGAAATGATCACACATGAAAACATGGCAAGTGAGTTTCTCCGAGAATGGGACTTACATGAGAAGAAATAAGTGTGTGGACAGAGAATCGAACGTGAAAGCAGCTGCCCTCAACAACTGGAATAGACTGGCTTGCTCTGGACACTCTCTACACCATGCCATAGGTAAGCATACTTTTCATTTCATTATTTTTCATCATATGTGTTAAGGTTTGTAGCTTTTTATACAAGACTCCACTGAGTTTAATTATATTGGCATATCATGATGTGTCCTAAAAATATCTAAGGTCCATATCGCCCAACTGGAAGTCTGATCCCTTCTCTTCCCCAAAGCCTCCTCAATGTTCCCGACTCAGGTCCTGATGTGACCTAATACTGTCTCTCCAACCATGTCCTGTCAAGGGACACAAGACACAATCCTCAAATACCACAGGTATGCTGTACCCGTATATCCCAGGTTAAAACCCGGTGCTGTTCCGGTCGCCAAAAACCAGCTCTTACTACTTCTTAAAGAGAGCGAGCCGTTGTTTTCTCTCGTCTTTTATTCTGTTGAACTTGCATTTGATCGGTCAAAATGTCTGCGGGTGGACACCAAGCAGAAGGAGGAGGGCGGGGTTAAACACACAACTCTGTTTCTAAAAGCCAGTCTCCGCAAAGAACAGCAAAACCTTACCTCTTTCTCTTGCTCATTTGAATTCATATTCCGTTATGTCATGTTTTCTTTATGTTGCGTTGTTTGACGATGAATGGCTGCTTCATCTCTTCCTCCTGGCACCGGCAACTTCCTGTATGTTGTTGTTGTTCATGTTGTCATTTCAAGTTGACTCCATGTTGCCAACTGGTGTAGAGGATGTAAATATTGCCCTCTATGGGGGTGGGGGGTGGGGGGGGGGATCATGTATGGGTGCACGTTGAACAGCCAGTAAGTGCTAACAAGGTGGCACCCCACTGTGGGCCGAGCCTGTGGAGTTTGCAAGCTAATGCATTTGGGGCGGTTAGACTGCGGCTCCCCACGGAAGCGGCTCAGCATGAGGACATGGCACGTTTATTGGCAATAATATTTTATTCATGCAACACAAACTGCTGGATGCAGTGCCCCGCCTGGAAGAGGCTGTGAATGTGAGCCATTCACCTTCATCTTTTACTTTGGTCATGTGGCAGCCTGCATACGGAGCTAAAACACAACCATCATACTATTAATTGTCCATCTCCTCATTAACACTACCGATATCACGTAATGTAACATAGCTTGTCCCCAATGTATTATCTTTTCTATGACAAAAGACTGTTTACCACTGTGGTTCATAATCAGCAGGTAGCGTACTGTTCGGGATGAGGAACGCCCGCCGTGATGGTGAGCAAGAGAGGTGTGTACATAGGTGAGTACAATGTATTCACTAGCTCAGTTATACGCTGTGCATATAATGGAGGAATGGTATTTAGTGAACACTGAATATACACTGTACATTAGGGGTGTGGAACGCAGCTCGTATTTGTACTTGTATTTGTATTTGTTTAGGTCAGAAAAGTATTTGTATTCGAGTAAAATTTAAATTAGCCCCCCTCCTGTGAAAAAAAAATAGAAATATTAATAGAAATTGTAAGATTTTAGTTGTAAAAATGGCCTCTTACTAGCCTGGGATAGCCATAGCCTCTGAAACGTACACCAGACCATGGGCTTGAGAGCTCAATTTTATTTTACCAGACAGTCCAACAGTATTTCCCCCAGCACACACAACAGGCCTCCTCCCCAACAATTCACCCAGCCCCTTTTACCCGTGAAAGGATATAGATCATAAGACCACAATTCCCCAATGAGAGGGTTAGGCAATTTAATTTGTCTAAAAGGTACCATAAGCCTTTCAATATTACCACACTTAAGTTCCACTTTCTGTATACATTTTAAGCACTAGATTACATTTAACTACCTTTATCCAGAAACTACCCAGTTAACCCCCCCCCCCTCCTCCAGATGACACTTGGGAGAGTCCAATCAAGGTGATCATATGCCTCTTCCCTACACTCACATGGGCACGCCTCCATGCTTGTGTCCCGACCAATCACCTCAAAGAAAGGAGAAACTGATGAGAAATTAGGAACAAAACCAATGACTTTTAAATGAAAGTGGCAATTAAACAACTTAAATAGCAAACAAATATAATTAAAGCACTAACCAGAATGTATGTGTAAATAACAAAAGCCAGCGATATACACAAATAGGAAACATGACAGTGTGTAGGTGGGGCATACACCTGATCAGTGAAGGAGGATTGGCAGCTCTCTCACAAAAATAACTACAATAATACAATAATAATAATTATGAATAGTTCATAAATCACAAATTTCATAAATCCACCAATGAACCTGTAAGTAAAAAATAATAATAACAGCCATAACCTCATGGATGGCTGAACCAAAAACTACTAAAATATAATTGTGAATATGAACCCCCCCCACACACACACACTTAACCCCACACTAACTTAAACGTACCAAATACCACCCAGAAGTACATACAATTCTACACAAGTTCCCAAGCCTTACTTACCGTTTAAAGCCAATGTGAACGTTACACCGTCAACAACCTTAATGTTAGCGAGCTAATGCTAACAGAGCCAACAGGAGAACGCCCAACCGCAGAAGGAAATAGCAACTAAATGTAGCCCAACGAAATCATCTCCCGGTCAAACTCCGCTATTACTGATAGTTGAAAACTGCGTCTGAAACCCAGTTGAGGTGAAAGCTTGTGTGTTTACAAAACAAAATATGGATGCTAACTAGCTAAGTTGAGCCTCTGTTGCTGTGAGAGCCATCATTACATTGGCTGATATATAAATCCATTGCACTGCAGAAATATTACCTACATGTCGATGTCAATAAAATCCTCAGCAGCAGTATTAAAGAAACGTTTTCTTCTTTTAATTCCTCTTTACAGTCTGACCAAATCGCAGCTCACATTAAACATTCAAAGACTGTGATAAAATAATATATATAAGAGAAATGAAATGACATTGAATTTGCAATTTGGATGAAATGTTTTATGAAGGAAAGGTGCATTCAGGAAAATCATTCATTCATTCATTCATTTTCTACCGCTTTTCCTCACGAGGGTCGCGGGGGTGCTGGAGCCTATCCCAGCTGTTATCAGGCGAGGGGCGGGGTACACCCTGGACTGGTGGCCAGCCAATCACAGGGCACATATAGACAAACAACCATTCACACTCACATTCATACCTATGGACAATTTGGAGTCACCAATTAACCTAGCATGTTTTTCGAATGGGGGAGGAAACCGGGTACGGGAAAAAACACACAGAGATGGCCGAGATGGCCGAGGGTGGAATCGAACCCTGGTCTCCTCTCTACCACCGTGACGCCCCTGAGGCAAATCTTTAATAATAATCTTCTTTTCCTTATAGAATCCTTATAGATAAAAACATATTTCTGTCTGCGATTAATTTAACGTTAAATGTGGACAAGATGAGATTAATCACAATCAAATATTTTAATCGATTGATAGCCTTAGTTTATATACTATGCTATGTATTGGCCAGGGGCCTTGCAATTGTCTACCAGCCGACCTGGCCAATAACACCGGTAAGAAATACATACAGTTAATCCACATGATTAGTATTGGCCAATCTCACTCATGGATGATCCCCCCCTCCCCCCACCGACCCTTGTGCTGCTTACGGGGGGGGGGGTTAACCGTGCACATGTTTTGCTCCGTATTGAATAACAAGCCGGGATCTATGACAGGATCTAAGACAAGACGTGCAGCCATGAATTTGTTCATTTTTTAATGGACAAACACAGGAAGATATCTCACTCTGACACAGAATTCTACGACTGTCCTGTCCTTGTCGTCCCTCGCGAGGACCATAAGAAACAGAAGCTGTCACTTTTAGTATGCAATACATTTCATTCACACGCATACTGTACACATTTGTTTTCTTTATGTGCACCTCTACGATGCTCACTCACTCCGTGTTTGCAGAAGCGGACTTCTCTCCCCTGAGAGAGAGAGTGGCGATGAATCTTTCAATGCTCTACTCATACGTCGGCTATCTGCTGAATAAGCCATGTTATATTTTAGCAACAGGGCACAGACACATCCCAGATAAATATTTCACCATCATGAATCATTCTGTTTCTTCCCCCGCCAGCAAGGAGCTGCTGCTAGCTAGCAAGAGGTGCTAATTGGCAGGAAGAGTCAACCATGGCACAATAAATCTTATGAGGATCATGTGATCACATATGGTTCACGTGTATGGAACAAGCATGCGGCATGCCTCAAGGAGCCTCTCTGGTGCCCTTTGTGGTTGTTGATGCTAATGAGGCAGCTTGTCAACATGAACACCCCTACCCTCATCCAAGCGTTGAGATCGCTAGCATGTGTTTTTATCGCCACAATGTAGTGCCAGTCATGCTACAGGCTATTTGCCTTTGTAATATGGCTTCCTGGAGGAGACAGGAAGAATGTGGTAGAATGCGGCTTAATGATGAAGAAAGAAATTTAGTGGTAGGAGTGTGCCCAATATACCGTGTCAATGCAATACTGCATAGTGCTGCACGGAACTGTCAAGCTCGTGAGGCTAACAAGGTCTCTTTCGCCAAAACAATACCATTAACGGTCTGCTTCCATATAACTTAGTTATATCTACTTTTGAAATGTAAACATAGGTTGCACGACTGGAGGTAACGGCAGGAAGAAATAAGGATGTGCTGATTAGTCCTGATGAAATATGACTACTAGCACTACTACCAGGAGAGACAAGGAGGAGCCACCAGCTGTGGCCCAGCAAGGTGCACTGTATTCGGGCACATGCTCCGAGCAGCCGCTGTGACGCCAAGGAGGTCTCCGACAAACCTTTTGCACTTTTCAAATGTTGTGGCTGATTAGGTTGTTTGTGTGCTCCATTATTTTTTTTTCCTCATTGCATTCAACATTTGGTACAAATAGCATGTCTTCCTCGGAAAGAGAGCTCAAGGGTACGACTGGCCATTAACGTCACATGCAGGAAAAAAAAAGGAGCGCTTGATTGCCTTGCCTCATTTTTTACTTTTTTAAAATCATCAGCTGTTTTTTATCAGATTTATCGGTATGATGTCATAATTCCCTCATATCGATCTGATTATTATTAGTTATGGTGCACCACTAACGTGTGCTTAAACACAAGTCGCAATACTGTTAGGAGGACGAGTACATTCAGAAATTGAAACGCCAAGAAGGACACGGTTGGAAGACGACGTTTAAATTTGTTACAAACTGCCTTGCTAATCTTAGCGCCTGGCCATAATCCCACAATAATGTGTAGAGGAATGATTCAAATGTTGCGTGCATCCTAATCTGGGTTGCTCTAATTGCAAAACAAGGATGGCCCACAATGGCCAGCAAGTCGAATCCCAAATATGAAGGAATTATTTATGAGGACAGCAGAAGATTGAATTCACTGAAATGGTATGAATTTATTGGGGAAATTCATATTCACATTCAACACATAACACATTTATTGTTACTTTGCTATTTTCACACCAGTTCTCACCGTCACTCCTCATCATCATCACCTTTTCTTCATCTTTCCGCTCCACCACAGCTCACTACGTGTGTAATATAAACTGCTCAACAGAATAAAGAGATATATAAATAAAATAGACTGTTCAGACCTCTGGATGGGTCATTAGCTAAAACTAGCTCCCCATCATTCTAGGTAGGGACGCTTAAATAACGTGTTAAATAACGACACGTCTATTTCCAGCACAGATCATATAATAATATAATAAGTCATAGACGTATTTATCCTGAGTGCGATGAAAATGCTGTTTTTATCACGCTCTTCAGTGAGACATGTCGGGTATTTTCCGTTGTCCATTCATGTTTAGCGCTGTTGTTCACTCCACCTGTTTTGCCTGTTCAGATGCTGACACCTCCTGAGCTTGGCGGGGCTACTGGGTCCCTGCAGCTGTTCCTAATTATTCACCTCACCTGCAGCCACTGGATTATTCTCCACGGTTGCACCTTCAGACCATGTGCTACACAGTTTGCTGCCACTTAACCTTTGTCCTCTGTCAGCTTGCTACACCACTCCAATCCATCCGGCCCGTCCTGCAGCCCAGGAGCCCATCCAGCTCACATGGTTGTTCCTTTGGTCCTTAGTTTTACCACTCCAGGTGCAAGAGAGTCATAGTCATCAAGTCAGAAAGCATGAAAGTTACCATACACCTCTGTTGGTCTGGCTGCTCAAATACCTTTCTTAGAATTCATCTAAAGACGTTCCAAACTTTGGCATTCAAACATCGCCGGCGCTCTGGCTCTAGCCTGCGCTTTAGGCAAGCTATGGAGCATTTCACTGACAGGCCAGGCTCTCGCAATTGCTCCTCTCGTGATACTTGGTGCATGTCTCCAGGATTATTTTACCGGTGCATCGCAATCATTTGTTCCTCAAACTAGACATCGGGTCACATTGGTTAGCGCACAGCTAGGCGACCAGGGTTCAATTCCACCCTCGGTCATCTCTGTGTGGAGTTTGCATGTTCTCCCCGTGCATGCGTGGGTTTTCTCTGGGTACTCCGGTTTCCTCCCACATTCCAAAAACATGCTAGGTTAATTGGCGACTCCAAATTGTCCATAGGTATGAATGTGAGAGTGAATGGTTGTTTGTCTATATGTGCCCTGTGATTGGCTGGCGACCAGTCCAGGGTGTACTCCGCCTCTCGCCCGAAGACAGCTGGGATAAGCTACAGCACCCCCCGTGTCCCCCAGGAAGTGCGACACCTTGTGGATTGGTGCAAGGCGAACAACCTGATCCTGAATGTTGACAAAACAAAGGAGATCATCGTCGACTTCAGGAGATCTAGACCCAGCCACACTCCACTCAGCATCAACGACACAGCCGTAGAAGTTGTGAACACAAGCAAGTACTTGGGGGTGCATATCACGGACAACCTCGGCTGGTCACTCCACACCTCCGCTCTGGCGAAGAAGGCACAGCAGCGACTGCACTTCCTGCGGCGGATGAGAAGAGCCTCCCTCTCCCCTCCTATCCTTACCACCTTCTACAGAGGGACCATCGAGAGCCTGCTGACCAACTGCATCTCCGTCTGGTCTGGGAGCTGCAAGGCCTCGGACTGGACGTTACTGCAGAGGGTGGTGAGGGCAGCGGAGAAGATCATCGGGACCCAGCTCCCCCCCATTAAGGACATAGCAAACAGCCGGTGTGTATCTAGAGCCCATCGGATCTGCTCTGACCCCACACACCCCCAGCATGGACTGTTCTCTCGCCTGGCATCGGGGAGAAGGCTCTGCAGCATCCGCTGTAGGACGACCAGGTTCAGAGACAGCTACTTCCCCCTGGCCATCAGACTGCTCAATGCCAAATAAGCCCCTCTACCTTTACTTACATTATTATTATTTATTTAAATTATTTAAATTATTTGGGCAATTTACTGTTCACGCTGCACTTTACATTATGTTGTTCATATTTGGTGTCTATTCTATCTATTTATTCTCCACATTATTATTATTATTATTATTTATTATTACTATCATCTTTTGTGTCTGTTATTATATGGGAGCCAGACAACGACATTTCGTTGGCAATTTCACTACTGTGTTTTTGTGCAATGACAATAAAGGGAGTCTATCTATCTATCTATCTATTAGGATAAGAGGTAGAACATGAATGAATGAATGAATGTTCATCGTATAAAGATCATAGTTTTGACTTTCTAAATACGATTTGAACCTGAAATTCTAGAAGAAATAAACCTAGACTTAAAAAAATGTGTTTCGAGACGTGTGGACAGGAAGTGATGTTGGGGATTTAGAGTAGAGATTTAGCAGGAGTACGGCCACAACATTATGATGATGATGATGATAATGATGATAATGATTACTACTATTAATTTATTATTATGTCTGTTGTGAAATGATTCTAAAAGCCTGCCTTTGCCGACACCAACACAAACAAAATAAATGAAAATGTGATAAAACCTAAAGAAAAAAAATATGGCTTGTTGTTTACTTGGTTTGGTTCACGTATTGAGTGACACATCCCGCATTCCTGCTGATGATGCTGTGTGTGTGTGTGTGTGTGTGTGTGTGTGTGTGTGGAGCTGTCCTGGGTGCTGCTCGGCTTTTAATAGGTTTCATGCTCACATTTGAATAAAAACGCACACACAGTCATAATTACTGGATATGATTCCAGTAAAAGAACGCTTTTTAATTTGAGCTGTGATGAAATCCAAATGGCTGCTGTTGTATGTGAACATGGACACTATCACTATTTCACCACAGAATGTTTGAAGGCTTTGTGCTCTGTGAATATTTTTCATATGATTCATCTTTAATTATAACTCTTTCATGAGATGAATTCCTGTTGGTGTTCAATCTCCAACCATCACACTTCTTACACTGTCTACCATTGTCACAAACATTCCCATCAGTTCCATTCCACTATTATTCCCACCTACAATGGTATATCCAAGTTTGAGCACCCCTGGTCATTTTCAAGATTTGCCTTTATAAAGGTTTTTGGGATCAGCCATTCCAGGTAAATATATCATATAGCAGACCAACACGGTGATAGATGAGAAGTCAAATTTATAGGATTTACAGAAAGTGTACAATCATTATTTAGGTGGCCAGTGGCAAGTTGCATATTCTCTGAAGAGTTGTACCATGTTAGCCTGAAAAATACTGTCCACAAAAAGCTAGCTCGGAGATTTCAGCTGTCAGGTTCCACTGTGAGGAACATAGTGAGGAAATGGAAGACCACGGGCACAGTTCTAGTTAAGGCCCGGAGTGGCAGGCCCAGAAAAATCTCAGATAAGCAGAGGCCGAGGATGGTGAGAACAGTCAAAGTCAACCCACAGACCAGCCCCAGAGACCTCCAACATGATCTTGGTGTAGATGGTGTCACTGTGCATCCTTCAACTATTCTGGGAGAGTCATGCGGAAAAAGCCTTTTCTGATCACATGCCACAGATGGAGTCGCTTGAGCACATTTGGACAAGCCAGCTTCATTTTGGAATAAGGTGCTGTGGACCGATGAAAGTCAAATGGAGTTATTTGGACATAACAAGGGGCGGTATGCATGGCGGATGAAGAACACAGCATTCCAAGACAAACACTTGCTACCCACAGTAACATTTGGTGGTGGTTCCATCATGCTGTGGGGCTGTGTGGCCAGTCCAGGTACTGGAAATCTTCTTCAAGTTGAAGGCGGCATGGATTCCAGTCAGTTTCAGCAGATTCTTGCCAACAGTCTTCAAGAATCAGTGACAAAGTTGAAGTTGGCTAGATACTTCCAACAAGACAATGACCCTAAACAATGCTCCAATTCTACTAAGGCAGGGGTCGGCAACCTTTACTATGAAAAGAGCCATTTCACCCACTTGCCCACTAAAGAAAAATAGCCTGGAGCCGCAAAACGTTGTATGTTTAAAACAACAGGAGGGGAAAAAAAAAGACGAGTTGGAGTACTCTTGCTAGTACTGGAGATAAACTTTTGTTTTTAAATGAGCTCTAATTTATTTTTTAGAATCGTCAAATAACTCATTAATAATAATTAATAACTCAAATAACTCAAAGTATTACTCATTTCCCTTCATGTTAACCTGTCAGAGAGAACTGGATAGCATCCTGTCTGCTCATTCAGTCACCAGTCAGAACTCAGTCAGGATGCATTCATGGTCTCACACAAAGTTGGATTTTTGTAAACTCATAACAAAGACGTGCATTTTCACCACACGGGTGCTAAAAAATATTCAAGCATTGCAAAGGGAGCCGCAACAAAGAGGCTGGAGAGCCACATGCGGCTCTGGAGCCGCGGGTTGCTGACCCCTGTACTAAGGCATTCATACAGAGGATCAAGTACAACGTTCTGGAATGGCCATCTCAGTCCCCAGACCTAAACGTTTGCTTGTTTATCCTAATATACTTGTTCTTGTTTCCCAGTCTGTACAGATTGGAGTGGGCCCGTTACCCATTGGTAGTGACATGAGGCGCTGCATCACTACGCCAGAAAAATAGCTTTCCCTATTAGCTGCTACAATAACAATGTCACTGGTTTATATACAGCTCACAGACAATGCAATATTCTTGGCAATTTCACAGGGCTTTACTGTGGATGAGTTTTCCTTTAATGCTCAAACATTTCCACGATGAGCCCCGACAACAATCCCACTACTATTCCTTTTTTATCAATCCCATTATTCTTCCCATGCGCTCAACCAAACACCAGCACATAACTGTTAACATTCCCATTGCTATTCCTGTGGACACTCCGGAGGGTCACGTGGCATGGCTGATTTTCCAGCCAGGTGCATATCAAATTTGCGGAGTGTAATGTGAATATTTGCCCGCTGCTAAAGAGGCGCAGGGCGCAGCTGCAAATGTTTAAGCTGCCATTCTGGTCCAATTGTTGTGTTCCGCTCCCGGTTTTCTCAGCTGTGTTTGGAAAAGAGGGATGAGTACATGCACGAGCTCATTTGCATTTTGCCCGCAGGGAAAGAAATCCTTTTGTAATGGAGCCCCCCTCCTCAATAAATGAAGGAATACAATGTGTGAAATATTTGTCTGCATTTAAAGCGACAAACTTAATACATGTTTCCTGTTAAGAATGGGTGAAAACACTCATCCCAATGTGCAATTTAAAACGCAATTGTCATCTAACCTGGTGGGAGGAGGGGAATGCTCATTGCATAGAGACGGATGAGCACGGGAATTGACAAACTTTCCTCCCCAAAACAGATTTTTCTTGATTTGGCTTCCTGTCAATTGCCTAGTCTACAATTCCCTATGTATTAAAATACACTGCAAATATCAAATACATGAAAACAATACATCCACATATTTTTAGTGGAGCTTCTGCTTGCCTTAAAAACCTCAAAAGTCGCTAATTCAACTCAGTCGCTACAGGAGGTCCAATGTGGTTTTCATCCTGGTCACGGCACACTGGAGCACACAGCTCTACATCCTCGCAAAGGGAGGTGAACGAGAGTCTGCCCAACCCGTCCATGTGTGCTCTGCAAACTTGGAAGAGGCATTTGACCGTGTCTGTTAAGGGAATCCATAATAAATGAGAGATGAGACAAGTTCTTTGAGGATAATGAGAGATACAGTTTAATAAAACTTGCAAGCAAGAAATGAAATCATTACAGCTTCTACATAAAATGTCTGACTATTCATGTTGAAACGTAAGTTCATATAGAAAACCACACAGGCAACGGGAGGGGTGGTGTCCTCCTGTCGGTACAGAGACAATAAAGCCAAGGCTATTTGAATCAGATTGTCAGCATGACATGAATACGTACAAATATTTGGAAAAACACATGCAATAATGGACACAATGGACATTTTATACATGCGATTACGAACCATATTTTCCGAACAGGAAAATCCCCTCACATGCTCTCATAGTATGACATGACATGCTACTACGTGCTATTCGGTCCTCAGGGCATGGTTCTCTGTTGGAAAAGGGTGAATTGCATTGTTCAAGTTGGGAGTGAGGTCCCAGTTAGTTCACGAGTGAGGAAAGACTGGAGGTGAGGTTGACAGGCGGTTCAGTGGCCATGGAATAGATAGAAATAATATCAATACCAATTTCTAACCTGAAGATTAAAAAATATGAATAGATGGAAACCAAAATGTTCAATTAAGTGTCTTTTTGGTTTTGTCCTGAAAAATGTTGCCACTGGAGACGATCACATGATGATGATGCCGCTTCATATTTTAGACATGTTTACACCTGATTACAATTTCATTAAATGGCTTTGTCATTAATTCCACTGTTGTTTGACACACTATTTTTTGGGAAGTTCCGATCAGGTTTGATTTTGCCGGTACCAATCCCGATAATCCATGAATGAAATCCGCTGATACCGATACCAATACTGATCACATACATGCAGTGTAAATGTTGAAATGTTGAAAGGTCCATCGCTATAAGGGTCCAGTGCATCCCAATTGTCTAATTGTCCATACAACACAGCAAGCAATTTCCCTGCTTGCTTGTTCCGGTAACATCACCGGAAAGATTTCACAGCCTTGATTTATATCACCCTCCCCAACAGTGAACTTACCACTGGTCACACCACGCAGTGCATGGAAAACTACCAATTTTGGCTCTAACACTCCAGCCCCTATTTGTTGAGGGCACACTAGGACATTTGTGCAGTAGCTATGCAAGTGCAGTAACACTTGAAGAACTAAAAGACTGCTCGAGCACTGATTCCGGTGCCGCAAGTTAAGGCTAAAACTAAGAATTTTTTTCCATTAATGTGGGTCAGCTCATGTATTAATTGAACAAAACCAAAAGTATGAATTATTGACTGAAAAGCCACCAGACTGCACCAGAATTGGGTAAGTCACCCTTGAGTACAATATTGTCTTTGTGAGTTACCAACTTAAGTTGTTAACTTACCAACAGAGAATTCATCCAAGAAGTCGGGACCAAGGGGACGGTAGAGAAGGGCCAGATAAAATTACAATGATGCTGTTGAACGGATGAATGGATGAGAGCAACGCCCCCACCTTTCCTATTAGGACAAGCAACCTGACAACACCTAAATAAAATTAGGTGGAGATGCCTCCTTAAGTGACATAAAATCATTTGGTTTCAACCCGGTCTCACAAAGACCAATTGTGTTACTATTGTGGTTTCTTATGAGTTCATTAATGAGCACAGCCTTTGAGGAGATCTAATATTAATAAGGCCAATTTTCGTTAAAGTGGGCTGGGTGAGGCTGTTCACCCCGAGAGAAGTCATAGTAGAAATATTAATAAGATTGCTCTGCCAAGAACTCATGCTGTATTTTGGCTTGTTAAACACACAGTAAGCAGTGAATACCACAGGTCAACAATGTTCATACCAATATTAATAACAATGTGCTTTACATGCAGCTCACATGAAGGACATGGAGTTTTTTTCAAGAGGCTTCATAGGTGGATTAGAATAGTGGAATAGAGGTGTGTCCCATTATGTGCATTCTCAGCTACCATTTGATTATTTTTTTAGATCTTCACAAGAGACAGAAACGAGAAAGATATGTGTGTCCATGTCTCACATCAGGATTTCTGATGTTGGGAAAAATTCCTAAAAGTTGTCTTAAATTGAAGAGCAAAGAAAAGAAAAATGGCACATTTTTCATTGCAAGCACGTCAGAAGTCAGCAAGTATAAAATGTGTTTGAATTGTGCGCCATCAAATTTCATCCAAAAGTTGAACCTGAACATGAGGCGTGATGGAGGTGTGACCTGATGAATAATACGCTTAGTAAAAGCTGCTTAGCCGGTCTGCAGGTACAGCTCCTCCACACTTTGACATTGCTGAAGTGGTCACATTTAGGACTGAGCTCCCAAAGCCGAGGTGCCGCTTTGCCCTTTTCAGGAGTTTTTTTTATCTACTTTTTTATCATCCTGTGCATCTCTTTGCGTTCTGGTGGCGTCGGCTTTGCTGACAAGCCCAAAACGTTGGACTGCATTTGTGAAGGATTTGGATATGGACAAGTCAAACAAGGATGAGAAATAAACAAGCGCACTAGCTTTCTTAACACCATATGACAAGCTTTCAACAAGAATGTTATTTTTTAACATTCATTTCAACACGATGAAGCAAATGGCAAACAAAGTGTCCAAATTCTCTTTTAACAATTGTGTTCATCTCCTGGCTCTGGTCCGTGTATCGTTCACGATCGAGCTTGGCTGATACAGACCAGGCCCTGTAAAGATCTAAACATCCCAAAAGTTGGAGAAGAAGAAATTAGGGATGTAAATCTCTTTGTTGTTGACAATTCAATTCAGGAACTCAAATACAATCCAAAAAGGATATTCAGTACAGGCCAAACTTGTTTACGCCAGAGTAAACAAGTCAGGTAAGTTTACAGTAATTGACATTTATGTAAGTCTATCTCCAATACTAGCAAGAGTACTGCAGAAGTGGAGTGTAGGGGCCCCCTGTCCAAATCTGGTATTCGCCAACCTCCGATCCGAGCCTTCATGGACGATCTGACAGTCACAGCAACATCAGTGACAGGGTGCAGGTGGCTTCTCCGTGGACTGGAAAGGAGCATCACTTGGGCGAGGATGATGTTCAAACCAGCCAAGTCCAGGTCCCTGGTCCTGAGGAAGGGGAAAGTTGAGGATAAACACCGCTTCAACTTGAATGGAGTCCCCATTCCATCAGTGTCGGAGAAGCCTGTGAAGAGCCTGGGGAAGATCTTCGACAGCACTCTGAAAGACAAGGCAGCGGTGCAGTCAGCCAACGCAGAGTTGAAGACCTGGCTATCAGTAGTGGACAAGTCGGGCCTCCTGGGGAAGTTCAAGGCATGGATATACCAGCATGGTATCCTGCCGAGACTCCTGTGGCCACTACTGATCTATGAAGTCCCAGTATCCATTGTGGAGGGCTTCGAACGCAACATCAGCCAGTACCTGCGCAGGTGGCTAGGCTTGCCAAAGAGTCTAAGCAGCATCGTCCTGTATGGGAATACCAACATGCTGCAACTCCCCTTTACTGGCCTGACCGAGGAGTTCAAAGTCACCAGAGCCAGAGAGGTGCTGCTGTACAGGGACTCAGCTGACACCAGAGTCTCCTCCGCAGGCATCACGGTCAGAACGGGGAGGAAGTGGCGGGCGCAAGAGGCAGTTGACCAGGCTGAAGCAAGGCTAAGGCATGGCGTCTTAGTAGGGTCAGTGGCAGCTGGACGAGCTGGTCTTGGTAGCCACACAAGACCACGCTACAACAAGGCCCAGGGACGAGAGAGACGTCAGATGGTGCAGGGAGAGATCCGTGCAGAGGTGGAAGAGGAACGCCGAACCAGGACAGTGGCCATGCGCCAGCAAGGAGCATGGACTAATTGGGACCAGACATCGGCACGGAGGATCACCTGGTCAGAACTTTGGAAGTCAAAACCAGCCAGACTCAAGTTCCTGATTCAGGCAGTGTACGATGTGCTCCCAAGTCCATCAAACCTTCATTGCTGGGGGCTAGCAGAAACCCCAGCATGCCCACTGTGCTCGGCATGGGGTTCCCTGGAGCACATCCTGAGCTGCTGCCCGAAAGCCCTGGGAGAGGGGAGATACACGTGGCGCCATGACCAGGTGCTGAAGGCAGTAGCAGACACCATCTGCACCGGGATCCAGCAGAGCAAGCACCAGCCCCCGGGTAGGCAGAACATCACCTTCGTCAGGGCTGGGGAGAAACACCCGACAGGACATAAAGTCCCGACTGGACTGCTAGCCACAGCCCGTGACTGGAAGTTGCTCGTGGACCTCGGGAGGCAACTTAAGTTTCCAGAGCACATAGCCAGGACGTCACTGAGGCCAGACCTGGTCTTAACGTCGGACGCAACAAAACAAGCGGTGCTGCTGGAACTTACAGTCCCCAGATGGAGGAGGCCCACGAGCGGAAGAAGGCCAAATACCTGGAGCTGGTGGAGTTGTGTAGAGAGAGTGGCTGGAGGGCCCGCTGTGAGCCAGTAGAAGTGGGCTGCAGAGGCTTTCCAGGGCAGTCGTTACATCGAGCACTCAAGCTCCTTGGCATCAGAGGGCTGCAAGAAAGAAGGGCCACCAAAAACATCAGCGAGGCGGCTGAAAAAGCCTCGAGGTGGCTGTGGATCAAGAGGGGAGACACATGGAGTAGCACGCTGCTTGGACACAAACCGGGGCCTGATCACCCCCAGTTGGGTCGCCTAGGTGAGGGTGTCTGAAGATCAAAGACCCGAAACACCCAATGACCCCAGGTCCTTCACTGAGGATGTGTCCAAGCCGCACCCTTGAGGTGTTTCATCAATCATCAACTGGTCTTTTCTTATATGAACTACTTTGATACCCCATAATTTCCTCGAAATTTGCCAGCCAAAACAATGGGAGACTCCTAATTGGCTCAGCATGTGAGCTCATCCCAGCTAAAATAAAGAGGCTGTCAATTGACTGTGCTACACATTTCTTCAGGTTTAACCAAGATGATACCATGATAATCCTGCTAGTTGGTATCCCTTCCACATGCACACTCACTGTACTTCTATTTCCTCTATTCTCTTCTTAGACTTTAGAAGACCTTCTTTCAAACCTATGTTTTGCGGCTCCAGGCTATTTTTCTTTGTAGGCAAGGGGGTAAAATGGCTCTTTTCATTGTAAAGGTTGCCGACCCCTGGGCGAGGCCGATATCAATATTGGAAATATAGCTTCTTTTATTCCAAAAATAGGATACAGTTAAAAATCCCACAGTTTTTGCACGTTTGTGGTTTGCTGTGAGCAGAGACTTATCTCACTTTGCAGGATGGTCCTTGAAGGCACCTTGTAACGTTGTCCAAGGCTGCACCGTAGACTACAATACTGTATTTTTTGTCTTTTTCTTTCACTGCATAAGCTACGAGGCTTGCACTACAATCCTTTCACTGGCTCTTGTATTAAGAGACGACCTGGGAAGCGTTTGCTAGTATTATGATACGGTGCATGTCTCTACAATCCATTCCGAGGATTTATGTCTGATTTTTATCCATCCACATGGCTGATACACATGATACCACATCTCTCGCTTGTCAAAGCGGATATCCGGTCACATGGTCACATCCTGCAGAGCCCTAAAGGAAATGTTTCTCTAAGGTCCAATCTGAACCTTGGTAAGTAACAAAACTCATCACAACACAACTTATTTTTCCTTGGCTTTTTATAATGTTGCTGTAAGCCATTCTGCTATGAAATATCAATATTTCAGTGGGTGTTTATTTCATAGAAGACAAGGAAGACAGGATCGACCTGTTATTTTATGGACTCGTGTTTATGGACCTTGACCTTGGAGTCCACCCCAGGGTTCCAAAGACTGTGTTGATCCTGCTCAAAGAAACCAATGCAATTAGAAGAGTGACAAAGAGTTTCATACCAAAGTGATGATCATCCCTTCATCCTGGCCGACATTCATTAATATAACAACTCCACTTTCTTCCTCCAAGGTGGACGGCCAGCCCAAGCTGAAGTGTGCTGGGATTCTGTCAGATTCTCTACTGATGCTAATTGCTGATTCAATCTGGCCCCCCACCCACGCCAAGGCGCTGTGCGGTGGCAGCGCCAGTCAAGAGCAGGTCAATGAGCTGCTGTCATGTACCTTGACAGAAGTCTAACGGCTTATTAAGCTCCTCAGAGGACTAAGCACGGTCATTAGCATTAACTGAGTGTAATACTGGCAAATATTGGCAAAACATCATTTATGACATTATTTTATGACATTGTTCAATTTAACAGCTGGAATATTGTCATTGATACTAATGCCATATTGGAATGGCAAAATTCCAATATGAATGCATTTGATTCACTTTTTAGAAAAACGTTCATACATTTTGTACATTAAAGATGCTAAAATGTAGGCCACTGGATTGTATTACAAAATATATAAATTTGTTAGAGGTGACAAAATGAATAATAATATATCTCCTTATGATGAAAGTCATTTCATTTTTACCATAAAATGTCCTGCAGGCCACAATTTGGATGCAGATGATTTATAGTTATTGTCTGTGTCATAACATAGTGTATATTAGCGTTGCAACCAGAGCCGTCATTTGTTACAGGAGACTACTTTGGGCCCCCAAGCCAACAGGGGGCGCCAAAGCTACATGTTCAGCCTCATCTGAGGAGAATCAAAATGTCCTGTCTTCATCCATCCATCCACCTTCTGTTGCTTATCCAAGGTCGGGTCGTACTTTGTCATACTTTGGATCCCAGGCCAGTTGAGAGACTGGGTCTTCCCCGAGGCCTCCATCCGGTCGGATGTGTCCATCTTGTCTTCAGGTCACTACACAAAGCTCATGAGGTGACAGAGATGCTTCTGGCGCCGTCCTGGCCGGAGTCGCTCCTGCGTATTGTGTGTTTTTATATATACTTTTTCACTTAAAGCGTAGTCTTTCTTTATTTAATGAATTAAGTTATTTAGAACATTGAAGGATGTTCCACGTCCTGAGTTGTACAGAGAATGGCAAAAAGTGATGCAACCCTGGACACATTATGGTGAAAGAGCAGACTGGAGATTGAACTGCTTGCCGTAAGTCTCTGTTCATCTTACTTGGCCTGTTACTTGCCCAGGCCATCATCATCGTTGTTTACAATGAAGGAATGAATACTTTACCAATCAGGTGCAATTGTTAGTAGATTGAAGGTCATGCTTCTTCGGCAATTTCCTGAACACTTGCACTGTTTACTGTATATTTTTATTTGAGGTTCCATCCATCCATCCATCCATCTATCTATGGTATCTTTGGCATCACTGCAGACGCCGTGCGAATAAGTGAATGTGTGAAGTCAAGTGACGATGCTTTGCTTAATTTTACATTTTTTCTGTAAAAAAAATGAGGAATGTAATTACACTGCAGGCTTAATTTAATTATTTTTTGATAGTCCCTGATGAATGACTCAATCCAAACCAGAGAATTATGTTCTGATTTTATGATCTGCGAAACAAACCAGTCACCGGTTGCTTTTTTTTTTGCCAACACATTTTTCTACGAGCTTTGAACGAACTTCTCTTGAATCGTTCTTTATGGCTGCAATTGGTTAGCTTGCAAACTCAATTTATCTGAATTTATTTTCTTTTATTTATTTATTCATTCATTCATTCATTTTTTACCGCTTATTCTCACGAGGGTCGCGGGGGTGCTGGAGCCTATCCCAGCTGTCTTTGGGCAGAGGCGGGGTACACCCTGGACTGGTCGCCAGCCAATCACAGGGCACATATAGACAAACAACCATTCACACTCAATTTTTTTTTCTTTCAAGTTAAGCAAAATGGATATCCATTTCATAAAGATATATGTTAATTTATTAAAATGTATTTAATTTTTTTTGCATAATTAACACTAATTAATAATTAGTGCATCATGGCAAGCCACCGCTCTCTGTTATGGCGAGAGACGGCGCCACAGTGTAGCTCCCCACAGAGTCACACAGACTCTGTCGCCCTATTTAACGTTATTCTGAGATGTGCCCATCAACAGCAGTGCAATTCAGACACCATTTATGTATCTCAACTCTAAAACAAACACGTCTCTAGTCCCTTCATCATCGCAACACTTCACTAGACAGATCGCAAGATGCTTTCACGGACACCCCGAAAATCACAACAACCATTTTTTCTGTTGTTTTTCTTGTTTCATTTCAAGTCTGATTTAAAAAATCAGCTATTAAAGAACCATCCATCCATCCATCTTCTGTGCCGCGTATCCTCACGAGGGGTGCTGGAGCCTATCCCAGTTGCCTTCAGGAAAGAATTAAATAAAGCAATGTTAGGTAAATAGATATTCAAACATGTGTGCCATCTCTTAATTTTATTAAAATTTTGGCGCTGTTAATACATACAAATATACATAATGCTGCCCAATATTTGTCTTTCTTTCAATACAAATATGGTAAAAATAGCCATATTTCAGACATAGCGAGACATGGTGATTAATCATGATTCATTAATTAGAAAACCGTGTGTAACCCAAGTGGAAAATGTTAATATAATTTATTTAATATAATTATAATATAATTTCATATAATTATAAATGCATAGGCATTAATAAAATGATTTAAATAAACTAACACACGTTAGTCAGCGTCATGTGATTGAGTCTTTGTGATTAAGTCATGTGATTCCGTGCACCCAATCAGGCTTTCACCTCCCGATCACATGATGCCCAAGAACCAATGAAATAGCTAACAGGAAGACGCTGAACCAAACACACACAGGGAAACTCTTGCTGCACAGGTAGCCTTGTAAAGTGATTTTAGCGCAGTAATTTGTTCTACTACTCCATAGTAGGCACCAATACTACCTAGAAGTATTTCATGTACATATTTCCAACAGAACTGGTAAGTGTTGCTAATACTAGCTTCACTTAGCTTAGCCACCCGGCATCATTCAGGTGTATGGGCTGGTTAGCACGGACAGCAAATGCCAAATTCTCAAAAGGGTAAATGAAATAAACATCCACTGTTGTTTCATGTTGGTACAGAAAAGTGATGGCCAGTGAAGCGAAGGAGGCCTAGAGCCTGGACCGGCTTGGACTCTATGTTGAATGGACTGTCTACCCATCCGCTCCTTCAGGGCTGGTAGGATGTTGCTGCACAGCAGCCGACCCAAACTGTTGCCCATTTTTCCCTCTTGTCATTATCTCGCACATGAGGTTATCACTGCATCACCAAGACTTAATGGACTAACTGCTGGAAAAAATACTGTGAATCATACACACTTTGTATATTCCTGTAAATGGCAGCCACTGAATGGCCATTCCATCACTTACAAACTAGAGCACTTAATCTTCAAATATTAACAGTCAACTATATAATTTGTATTCTTTTTTTTTGTAGTAATGGGTTTATGTTAATATAAACATTAGCAAAACTCGGACTTTATACCCTGGTCATTTCTCCCCTATCCCTGAGTCTTACCTAATCTCTTCTAATACCAGTCCAACATTTTCCAATAGTTATTATTCATTGCAATTATAGATAAATAACTGGTTACACAGGATTCATCAGTTTCTTTCTTTTGATGAAAATATGGTAAAAGTGGGCATATTTCAGACAATGAGACATGGTGATTAATCATGATTCATTAATTTGAAAACCATGATTAATCTGGTTAAAAAAATTTATATATTATAATAATTTAATATATTATTTTGTTATCAACTAAAATCCATCAACATTATTAGACTTTTAGACATTAAATAACATCCCTATTGTGACCTTTACGCTGATATTACCCCAAGTAGTAGATAAAGTGAGAGTAAGACAAACGCATATATTATTATTATTTTATTGTTAATTTTGCTATCTTGAACAAAAAAATGGTAAATCGTTTACAAAAAACATTAAAAGTGAAAAACTGTTTCCCATGTTGACCCCACCCCACCCGCAGTTGAAATCCAATCAAATAAGACATAAAACGTGAAAGGGATAGAAGAGCTTAAAAGCATCATCAGTTAAACACCAGCATAAAGAGATGTATTTGAAATTTACTTTGAAAAATAAGTTGCTACTGACCAGAGATCGCTGAGGTTGATGTGTTGAAAGCAAATCGGATGAATAAAAGCTTGACAAACCGACACAAGACTTTTCAAATGAATGTTGAAGATGAGCAAGCGACATCCAAGTGTGAACGTAAACAAGCGCAAAAGGCATTTCTTTCTTTTCTTTGGGTCTTTTGTTGGCTGGATGAGCTGTCATTAAACACCTTTAAATCCAGATGATGTTGGCTCACCTGAAAGGAAGAAGACACAAGCACCTGATTGAATTGCGCTCTTTGGTTAGTCAGGAGAAAATGTTCTATCGATTGGGTTTTTATTCCTTGGAGCCCACTTTAATATCGGCAAGAGCAGACAATCCACTCTTGGAGTGGAATTTTTATTTCGGCACAGGAGCACAAGGATCCATATTGCTTTCTTCAATCCAGCAAAGGTATCAGTGTTCATCTTTCCGCCGGTGTGTCGGCTGTAAGATTCACTCCTGGAGCTCCACAGCCAGCAGCCAGCAGTCGGCAGCGCTTATGGAGTAAAGTCAAGTCATTGGCCGGTCAAAAAGAAACTAAATCAGCATACGGTTCGGGGTGACTGCTTGAACTTCAAATGTCATCTGCCTACCAATTACAATCTAAATAGCAATTTACCTCAGTTAATTACCTCAATTATTATTCAATGGAATGGCAAAAAGACTCCTACTTCATTTGTTCCAGCTTCAATTTACACATCACGGCTAATAATCTGCTCAAATGTGTACCTCCCGCACCAGAGGCCACCTTCACATTTGCATATTCCCGTGGGGGTTAGCTAACGCTCAGCACACACGGATGTGATCAAAAAAGGAGAAGTCAGAGCGAATGTAATGAATGCTTTTAGGGTCTTAACACATAAGCACTCTTATGGGACGGGGATTGAGGAGGATTTTCTCTGAGATTTCGGGAGATGTTCTGATAAAATATAAGAAGTACAACAGCCTGCAGAGAGATTGTTGTTGTTGCGTCTGTAAAAGCATGTAGCAGCTGACCGCAGAAGAAAAGCTTGGATTTTTGGAGTTAGTTCAGTCAAGCGTTTCAATGTTTACGTTCCTTTACAGCCTCCATTCTCACCTTCAACACATGCAGCTCGTCTGACCTAAATGCTAATAGACTCACTAGTCCATAAAAGTGTTTGAAGTGTTGCCAACTTCCATCCATCCATCCTTCCATCTTCTAATGCTGATCTGAGGTCGGATCGTGGGGCCAGCAGCCTAAGCAGGGAAGTCCAGACTTCCCTCTGTGTGGCTACTTCATCCAGCTGGTGACGTGTCCTGAGTCTTCCCTGAGGCCTCCTATGGTCAGACATGCTCTGAACACGTCCTGAGGAGGGGGTGGGGGGGGGGGGCAGTCTTTATGAAGAAATAGGACTATGTTGATCATGGACTAGTTAGTTGATTTATTATTGCTTGACTGAATGACTAGTGGTGTCATTGGCTTACTTTTTTTTCGGTCTTAACTTCATTTGGGCTGTTATGTTTTTTAAATAATTGTCTCTGTTTGTTTCTTTTATGGTTGCTAAGCCCTGAACTCAACTAATGAATGATCTTTTACCAACAAGACTCGGGGAACTCTCAACCAACATCAAAGTATTGTTTTGTTTCCTTTTTTCCCCCAAAAAACACCTTATACTTAACAACTTAGTCAAATCTGTGGTTTTCTCTTAGTTAAATATTGTTGTTGTTTTTTTTTTTTTTTTACTGGCTGTTTAATTATTCTATTTTGTTCCACATCCACCTTTTCTTAAACATTTCTAATATAGCTTTTTATTTCAACTTCATCTTTGTTTGCCTGCTTCATTCACAGCAGTTAGATGCAGTTTTTTCTGGAGAATTTATTAATTCTCTTTAAACAAGCAAAAAATGTTTTATGCACTTACTTGATGAATCAACAAAGATTTCAGTAGAATACTCATTTAGTAAAATATTTGATAGCTGCAGCCCTACTGTAAATCAAGTCTTGATGGATTAACTGTGTCCCATCATTGATGAGTATGTGCTAGTGTACCAGCCCTCGACCATGCAAACTAAGTCTTACACTGTCTAAAAGAACTGGATTTGGATAATACATTTCTTCAGACTGAATAGTTGACATGTTAATCGCTAAAAGTCACAGAGGCTTGGCTCTGCTCACTGCAATGTGTTGAAGTAATTCCTTTCCATGAGCTTTTTGTGTTTTGGTAGTCCTTGCATCCCGTCTCGGATGCGTCATAAAGATGGCTTTCGTACCTCGTCTGTGCACATCTGTGAACACTAAAACGTTTTTAACTGCTGAGCCGTGTTTTTGCGTGCAGACTCTGTTCTGCTTACATTCCACCTGAATAGTATATGGGACTTTAGGATCCGACTCATTGCATCAGTCTACTTTCTTATATTCCCATTTAGGTTGGTTTGCTGGAGTTTTGCACATCCAAAGAAGATTGTAGATGACATACCATCTAACATATAGATCTAATAATTGGTTCCACACCCAACCATGATAAGTGAAGTAGGATTATTTATAAATGAAATATTTCAGTGGTTTTGGCATAGAAAACCTGTTTACCACCTTCTAAGTGAAATGACACCCCCATAGTCACCTTTACACTCCTATTGTCCATATATAGTTGGCATAGTAAGAGAACACAACATATAACTAATGTCGACACACAGACATACAACAGTGTGCCAGTTTTTTTTTATTAACTCATTCACCACCAAAAACATATTTATAGATTTTTTTTTACCAATGTCTTTTTTTTTGCCGGAGGCAGAAAGAGGTGATGACACAATTGCACAATAGAAGAGATCATGTATGGTACTGTTTTAAGCCATAGAAACAGACACAAGGGAGCAGAAGTGAATTTGATAAGAGCTCAGCATGCATCGTTCCCATCTATTAAAACACCACAGAAAGTGGGAAAGCATGGAGTCATGTAGCGTGCACAAGGTTACGCATTGAAGGGAAATTTTAAAGCATGCACACACACACACACACACACACACACGCATGTATGCAAAGCACTATTGCTAAAATATCCATATTTTTGACAATAGTCAACCGCTAAACCACTGAGCCTTGCTGCCACTGGTTGATACCTCCTCCACATGTGTGACAAACAACCGGTCACAGAGGAATCATTGTCCACCGGACTCAACTGACTGACAGTTGACAGCCAGACTGACTGACAGTGTGGCTGTCAATTACACACTGGCGTCCGCAATGAGTGTGAAAATGCCAACGTCCCACGTGGCGCCCATTTGCACCCCTGTGTCCTTGCACAAGGTCCAGCTGTCCTCGCTGACGGTCTGGACCTTGATAATACGCTCACATCTGTGGCTTTTTAATCCTGTTAAAGCAGATTAGACAGCAGATATTCATGCTTTTTAACCATCTTTCCTCTTTTACTCACATGTTCTATCAATTCATCACTTCCTCACATAACAAGAATAGCACTTTAACATGCTTTCATAGGACTTTAACATCACATGTTTTTATAACAATAATAGCACTTTAACATGCTCTTATGACAACAATAACACTTTAACAATGACATGCTTTTATGACAATATTTACACTTTAACATGCTTTCATAGGACTTTAACATCACATGCTTTTATAACGATAATAGCACTTTAACATGCTTTTATGACAATAACACTTTAACATCACATGCTTTAATAACAATATTAGCACTTTAACATGCTTTAATTTCTGAATTTCTGAGAAACCACGTTTCATCTGTCTTGGGGCATGACGGGAGTTGAAGTATGAAATATGGGTGTTCATTTTTGATGGTCAAGATTGTGCTGTGTATGAGGTCATTTGTTCTGTAAGCTAACATACCTGTAAAGCAGTAGTAGTCATTCTCCATCAGAGACACACCACTGATCCAACATCACCATGAAAGACTGCTTCTGGCGTACTTCCTCCAGAAGTACAGGTCGGTTGGGGGGGAGTCATCTCCGCATTTAGGGAAATGGAATATGTCCACGCTCTATCAGTATCAGTATCTGCTGCGCCAGTGGTGCTTTTCATGAGGGATGCGTACGTCATCTGCGTTTGTTTCATTGATTCAGTGGGAACCGGAAGAAGAGCAATAGGATTGAGAGGCTTTACCCCAGCGTCCCATTCCAATGCTTGTAAATTTTCTCACATGTTTTATTTATTGGCTCATGGCACTTTATAGAAGTATCATTTCACAAGAAAAAAAACTTTTGTTGTTGTATGACGTTGAAATATTAAAGAAAGACAATTTTTTCAAAGTCATAATATTATCAAAAACAAACAAAACAAAAGTGGCGTCTGTCCCAGTAGACTTTGGGTGAGAGGCGGGGTTCCACGTGGACGGGTCAGCAGCCAATCACAGGACGCATTCAGTATATGCAGTATACCGGCACCCTACTGTATGTACAATGTACGCATGAGCGTCATACATGATACATCATACCATGCATCAACCCACACAATCCATTACCGTAAGACGTGATGTCAGCGTACCACTCCAGTCCAGTCGCCATGGCAACAGCGTTCTTCATCACCTTCTGTCTTCATGTTCCACCAAGACAAAGCACTCGCTCTGCGTCTGTCTCAAAGGCCAAAGGAGCATCGCATCATTTAGGAGGGTCAAAAAAATCAGCTGCGGTGACTCCGAAATCAGGAAAAAGACGAAAGAAACAAACAAAAATGTATTTAAAGCAATTTCCTGTGCGCTGGTTGTGCCATGAGCTCCTTTTCACAGGAAACGCATAAGCACCATCCAAAATACACCTTCTTCTAAAAGCACATTTCCATTCAGTCCCAAATGCCTCTCTGTGGTGCACACCGCTCAGGCAGGAGAACTGTTTGGGGGGGGGGGGGTGATGAAAATGGCAAGAGGAGTTCTAAAAGGCCTCTTGAGTGTTCAAGTGTAGGACGACGCGATTGGACATTTGTGGATTACTCATTCAAGTGAGTTACTGCTTAAAATCAGCATTTTAAAACGTATGAAGGACCACATAAAAGTGTCATGAACTAATTTCTTTTTACATTTATCTCTTGCTAACATTTCTTTTTAAATGATGTCTAAACCTGACTATAGTTATCCCGCCTGGGGGTGTAAGACCACACTTCTTCAGTTTCTGATCTAAAGGCTTAAATCCCCAAGTCTAGGAGACGCGGGAGGTTTAAGTTTCATCATTTATTTTTCCTTTGGTGATTATGCTGACCTAGCATGATGCTACAATGTGATTTTAGCACTTTAGCATCATGTTGCTAAGCTAGTGTTGTGTCCTCCCGTCCTGCTTCGTTATGATGTGACCACCTTGGATCTATATTACCTTGGATGATTTTTACAATCACCAGCCATCCAATCAAAAAGTGACCTGAGACTTTGGATACGGCTGCTACAAGGTCAAACGACTGTCCTTCCTAAAAACATGACTAACTGGACCACTAAATGCCTTCTATATATGGCTTTTAACATCATTAGAGCCCTCAAGACATGAAATAGCACCCCCATAGTCACCTTCACACTCCTATTACCCAATAGTAGACATAATAAGATGTGATTTGGGCTCAACCTTTGCAATAAAAGTCACTTGTAAAAATTTGTGCTTCCTCTTCATGTGAATGTTTATGCAAAAGGAGCGCTTGATTTGGTCACCCACAGAGTACAGGTAAAATGGCCCAATTGGAGCATGTGTTTGACATGATCTGAGGTATTTTGTTCTGGGATTTGTGCTGAGTGAGCACAAACCGTCAGGGAGATTCCCACAGAGCTGCATGGCGTGACTCTCTGGGAAAAAGGAATGAGATGACGACTGTCAAGGTCACGCGGTCAATAACACCGCGGGGGACACGATTCAGCCCGCCTAAAATATGATCTCCCCGCTGCAACGTCGACTTGAGGCCGGGCACGGTCAATGAATATTGATTGTGCGTTTGAGCGAGCGTGTGCATCTCCTCAGGTGGAACCAAATGACTTTGGAAACACCCCAGGGGGGCTGAGCTTCGAGAGAAGAAGGTTGAAGACCATTAGCCGAGCAAACAGCAAAATAAAAGTGAATTAAGGCAAATAAAGACAATCCTAATGCTGCCGTAATGTAAAACCCCCATCAATGTTGCTATTGGATTTGGCTCTGCAACTCCCGCTTCGACACCACCATCCCAGGAAAAGATGAATGTGACAGCACTTTTGTACACAGAGATGTTGGCGCTCTTGTCGGTGTGTTTCCCAGACTGCTGAAGCATCACTTTGCTGCTCCTCGTCATTAGCTTGACAACACTTTGCTAGCAAGAATGCTGTTGCACAGCAAAACCTTGGAAAGGGAATTTACACTTCTTGGTCACTTTGCTGGCTTTCAACTTGAAATCTGTACTGTGGGAAACTTGGAAAATCACGCTGCACTGAACACATCAGACGTGCGGGAAAAGGAGAAGAACGAAGGTTTAAAGTGCTCATTAAACCAAAAAAAGTCTGAAAAAAACAATATGAACATGAAGTAGCCACAATTTCCCCTTGTGGGACTAATAAAGGCATTCATTCATTCATTTTCTACTGCTTATCCTCATGAGGGTCGCGGGGGTGCTGGAGCCTATCCCAGCTGTCTTTGGGCGAGAGGCGGGGTACACCCTGGACTGGTGGCCAGCCAATCACAGGGCACATATAGACAAACAACCATTCACACTCACATCCATACCTATGGACAATTTACCTAGCATGTTTTTGGAATGTGGTGTTGTTGTGTTTTTGTTCTTATTTCCTCTTTATTCCTTCTTTCTTCTTTCTTTACATTTTTCCTTTTTTGTCCAAGGAGCTTCCTTGTATTTCATGATCTTGTCGCTACTTATGCTGGAAAAAAGTGTGGCTTATATTTGAACATGCTGGACTTTTGGGGCCAAAAGCTGTAAAAGCAGCCCAAGGACATGTAAAGCTGTCCTTGAAGTGTTTGGAGTAGTGGCATGGCTTTGGCTTCTTTTGAAAGCAAGCTGATGATTTGAGAAGCTGTGCAAGTGCTGCTGACACTGACGAAGAGGACTTCCAATGGATTTCTTTTGTGGTGAAAAAAGCGAACAGTGTGCTGGTGGTTCAAAGTGTCCTTTTGAAATGCGGCTTAATATGAGGAGGACAGCAAAGAAGGTGTAATAATAATAGTCATGTTTTGTGTGTCAGACAGTGGAAACGATGCTTGTGTGCCAATGATGTCATAAAGTCAAAAATCAAATCAAAGTGTTGTTTATGCTCCACTTGGACTAAAAGTGTGCTAAAAGTAAAAATGCCTTTTCTTTTTGGTTTTATGAAAACTAAAGGTGTGCCCCCCTACCTTACTAAATGCAGCTTCTTGCTGGCTCTCCAGCCAATTATTGACTTGAAGTTTACCATCACAGACACCATGTCGTCCGATCAATGTGAGCCGTTTATGAATATTAATGAGCATCATTTAGGAAGACCAAAAGTCTTTGCTAAGCACCAACTCCACTGGAGCAAGACCGTCCATCTCCACTTTTAATGTGCATTTAATAAGAATGAAATTGATGCGGGATAAACGGCGCTTTGGCTTTCCGAAGGCGGCCATCGGCGGGATGACGTTCCTAATGGAGCCGTTCCAGCCGCATCTGTTAAGAATGCTTCATTGCGTTTACAATTAGTAAAGGCCACGCTTCACCGATGAGTGGGCGGAGCCACGGCACTTCTATCACCCAGAAGGATGTTTGCTAGTTGGACACGCTAGCAGGCTAGCATGTTCACCTTGATGATAAACATTAAGAAAAGGCTGACCATACCACTTATCAATACTACTGCTGATGTGATCAATAAGCATTTTACATATCATGTTCATGTTTTGCTTTTTGTTCCGTTTTTTTTTTTTTTTTACTCTTTTTGCCTTTTTTCTTTTCCCCTTTTTGTCTTTGTTTTCCTTCTTTTTTCTCTCTCTTTACATGCAAGTGTAGTTAGTGCACACCTGAAGGTAAGAAGGCCTGGAAGGATGTCTTGTTGAGTATAGAGGGGGAGGAGCCACCTGCAGTGGCCCAGCAAGGTGCACTGTATTTGGACACACGCTCCGAGCAGCCGCTGTGACGCCACGGAGGGAAACCTTTGGCACTTTTCAAACACTGCTGTGCTGGCGCTTCAGGTGGCTAATGAGGTTGTTTGTGTTTTTGTCCTCACCGTGAAGCATTTGGTGCAACTTTCTTAAAGTGAGCTCAGGGGAAGTTATAACAGGCCATTTGCATCACAGGCAGGAGAAAAGAGAAGTGCTTGATTTGCTCCCCCACACAGTACAGGAATGTCACCTCATTGTTATGGGATTGAACAGCCTGATATGGGTGCGATAATTATGGTGCAGCACTAATTCCAATGATAACAGTATGATGTTTTCTTAAAATAATCAAGGTGTGATCGCACTTTGATGGAGTCCAAGCAACATTCAACAGATAAATGAGGTCTAAAATAAAAGCTATATTAATTCATCCGAGCGGCACGGAGATTCATTAAATCTTCTCGGTGGCTGTGAAGGTAACAACGCTGATAAATCTGCTGCCTGATGTGTGTGTGTGTGTGTGTGTGTGTGTGTAGTCCTGAGAGCAGTGCTGTCATGCCACCATTAGGACTGTCACCTGTGTCTGCCTTCATTAAATCACCTGAAAATGGCACACACACACACACACACACACAACACGACGGCTTTATAAGTTTTAATTCCATTTTCAATCTTTCCACTTCAGACACACGCAAGTTGCTTGTGTCACATTCAGAAGTTTTACTTTCAGGAACTTGGGCTTTGAGTGTCGAATAATAATAGGCCTCTCAGTACTGGTCCCGATTGGAACCTCATTTGGAACATCTCTGTGTGGAGTTTACATTTAGTGTTATCTTTGGTCATGGTAATGGTTTAATTTTATTTGAACATGCATCAGGTTACGATGGAATACGTCACATAATCAATTCACAGTTCCACATGTCCAAAATTCTTCATCCTTGTATTTAGCAAACATCAACTGCTTGTATTGTTTCTTGATTTGGCTCATCCTTGTACATTGTTTGACTTCCTTACCCAATCCCTTCCATAGTTTGATTCCACATACTGAAATGCTATGGCTTTTTAACGTAGTCCTAGCATAGAAGTGTTTCAAGTTTAGTTCATATTTCTACGCTCTTGTAGAGAAGTATTGGATGACATTTTAAGGTAATAGTGTTACGAGTGACTGAGGACGGTAAACAGGATCCCAACGCAGAGGTAGAAAAAAATAACAATTTATTAACAAAGGACGCTTTCACACAAGAGGAACAAGGGTACAACAGAAAAACCAAAGTACAACACAAACACAGCGGGCCTAGCCACGTGGAAAACATACAAAAGTACAGACAAAAAGTGCTGCTGAAAACACTGGTGTGCACTGTGAACATGAGAAGACAGGCGGCAGCAGAGCAGAACCAGAGCCATGACTTTACCTCCCCTTATAAGGCGCCACCTGGCGCCCTACCTGGTTTGTCAGGGTGGAGCAAGTGGAAGTCGTGGATGAGTGACGGGTCCAGGATACAGGTGCGAGAGACCCAGGAGTGCTCTTCAGGTACGTATCCCTCCCAGTCGACTGAGTACTGCACACCTCTACCCCTTCTTCTAGAGTCCAAAATGGCTCTCACCGTATAGGCTGGCAGACCATCGATTATGCGTGGCGGGGGAGGAACCTCAGCCGGGGGGCATAGTGGGCTGGATCGCCGGTTCAGCTACCTCCAACTCCTGTGATGGCAACAGCGGAGGTTGGTACCCATAGGCAGATTTGAAGCCGAGCATATGTGTGAGTTGTGGGCATAGTCCACCCAGGGGTGGGAGGGAATGGGCAATGGTTGGAGCAGTCCAGCGAGTGGGCGGTGAGAGGGTTTGCTCCTGGTGCAGACACAGCGGGCCGCGACAAACTCCTTGATGTCTGAGGACATTTAGTTCCTGTGGCACAAACAGTCTGCCCTCCGGTATTTGCAAGCCCGCCATAGCCTCGCACACGTTTTTCTCTACCTCCCACTGGAGAGCCCAGGCTACAGGGATGACGGGGTCCGGGGTCTTCTCCGCCTCAGCCGGGCCAAACACTCTGGAGAGCACATCAGGCTTGACATTCTGGGATGTGTAGGTCTGTAAGTAATATTCATTCATTTTCTACCGCTTATCCTCACAAGGGTCGCGGGGGTGCTGGAGCCTATCCCAGATGTCTTCGGGCGAGAGGCGGGGTACACCCTGGACAGGTAATAGTCAAATTAAAAAAAAGTGACCAGCTGGCTTGACAGGAACTGGGGTGTTGAGCAGTTCTGATGTAAGCCAGGTTCTTAGGGGGGTTACCACCATGGCACAATGGCAGGGTCGTGCCCTCCAGCCAGTGCCTCCACTCCCACACCGCAAGGACGATGGCCAACAGTTCCCGAATCCCCACTTTATTGTTCCCCTCTGCAGTAGTGACGCAACGGGAAGAATGCACACGGGTGGAGCCTCTGGTCGAACGGAGACCGCTGGGAAAGGACTGCTCCCACTCCTGTATCCGAAGCATCCACCTCAACAAAGAATTGCAAAGCAGGGTCAGGATGAGTAAGAAGCGGAGCGGAGGTGAAGAAGGTCAGCCTCTAGGGTCCAGACAAAAGGTACCTTAGTAGATGCCAGCTTTGTCAGAGGTGCCGCTATGCTGCTGAAATTGCTAATGAATCTCCTATAGAAATTCGCAAACCCGAGAAACCTGTGCAAATGCTTTCTTGATGTAGGAGAAGGCCATTGGACAACTGCATGGATCTTGGCGGGGTCGGCTCTAAACCTGCCCTTCTCCACAATTTACCCCAGGAACGAGACAGACGATGTGTGGACTTCTTCGCACTTCTTTGCCTTGACATAGAGGCGATTCTCCAGGAGGCGCTGGACATGAAGTATGTGTTCATGCAACGAATCAGAAAAAAATCAAAATGTCATCAAGGTATACAAATTGGTTGAGCATGTCACAAAGAACGTCATTGATGAGGTTCTGGAAAACAGCCATGGCATTCATAAGTACAAAAGGCATTACCAGATATTCAAAATTGCCTAGCGGGGAATTGAATGCGGTCTTCCACTCGTCTCCCTCCTTAATGCGCACCAGGTGATAAGCGTTTCTGAGGTCTAACTTTGTAAACACTTTAGCGGAGTGAATGGAAGATAAGGCTGAGTCCATGAGAGGCAAGGAATAACAATTCTTAACAGTGATATCGCTGAGAGCCCCGTAATCGATGCATGGACACATCTCCTTCTTCTCCACAAAACAGAACCCCGCTCCCAACGGAGAGGAGGAAGGATGAATAAGGCCTGAGGCCAAAGAGACATACTACGTATGATTATAGAGAATATAGTCTTTAAGAGCTTGCTGCTGCGGCCCTGATATACTATAAAGTCTAGCATTGGGTAATGGAGCATCCGGGAGCAACTTGATTGCGCAATCATGGGGCCGATGAGGTGGCAGGTTTAAGCCTTTGCCCTTGCTGAACTCATGGTCATGGTATTAATATAGCTTTTATTTTATTTTTTGTTGTTTTTCCTTATTATTTTTTTCCCTGTTTTTTTATTTCTATGTCTTTTCTGTCGACTTGTAACCCTTACCCCTTAACCCGGGCCACAGCTACACAGGGTCTCCCCTCTTAGACCCACCACCTGCAGGGGTGAACATAAGGCTCCAGTAGAGTGTAGGCATCTTGCATAATGAAATTTTGCCGGATACTAGTATGAAACAAGTACATTTTGTCAATTTTGTCAAAATGCTCATTATGCATTCACTCTTCACGCTGTGTGATTGGCCAGTCCCACACAGTGCCCGCCTCTGCAAGCGCAGCAGCAGAGCAGCTCAGCGGTGCCTCATTCATGTTGAAAACAGTTAGGCGATTGTGCCTCCACGATTTTGGTTTGTATCTAAAGTTACTTGGAAAACTTATTCCGTAAGTAGCAGTACACAGATGGTGGTAATGGTAACCTGCATAACGTACAAAGAAGTACAAAGAAAAAACTTAAAGTAGCAAATAAGGAAGTACAGGAATTCTCAACAATTTACTCTCAATAGTTGGCTGCAAGGGAAAAAGGCATACAAGGAGATTCAGCAATTGGTCAAGGAAAACGAAGAGTACACAATGCTGGCAATAAGAAACAATCTGACCGGGAGTGGCAGGACCGCATGGTTTAAAAAGGCTTAATGGAGACGCGGTGCAGGTTGTAGGTCAGAGTGGCAGGTGGGAGGAGAAACTGCAGAAATGAAATGAGACAGCGGATGGCGGCAGGCAAGCAATGTGCAAATCATGACATCCGGTTAAACCAGATAGAGATATTGAGATAGAGAAAGTGCTGCACTCGTTCAATGACACCACTAGTCACTCAGTCACTTTTCCACACAACATAGCGGCTTCAAATACTTTCACAATGGTGATAAGTGTGTGCAACTTACACCAGCAATCACTGGGATTTCATTGTTGGCGTACAGCGGCGACGGAGAAAGCGACCATGAAGCGTGGCGTTAAACTGATACACATCACGGTGTTGTTTTCAATTGCTGCATAGCCACATTTTCTGTCTGTATTTTTATGTTTAATTTTCCTTGTCCATCATTGTTTTGCCACTTTTTCTACCCGCTTCCTTCTTTCACCGCCGCGTGGGTGATGTTGGCTCATTGGCAACTTAAGCGATTATTTGAAATGTGGAAAAACCCCTTGACTACTTTTGTAATCGAGGTATTCCAATTGTAGGAATGATTGTTGCAGCCCTAATCTGAATCAGCAATTCATTTATCAATATATAATTTTCATTCCTAGTATGATGTTCATGTATTATTCCATCAAATCTTTGGGCTACATGTTTATTAATTCTATCTGCATTCTCCAGATGGTGTTTGTCATACTTTCATATATCTATCTTTTCATTGCATGTTTTAGAGAGATATCATGAATGAACTTATTGACACAATGAAGAGAGAAAATCAGACAAATCAGACAAATATAAAATGATGTCATCACAATACAACCATAGTTTATGATATTTATGACCAATTTGTATACAACAAATATCACTACTTATTTTTGCAGCTAACGACTCAATAGTCAGATGCAATAAGAAACCGGATAAAAGACATCCCTGTTTTGTTCCTCTCCCTCGAAGAAATTTTGACTGATGCTGTAGGGTTTTTATAGAGCATCCTAATCCATTTAGCAATTACAATTAGCTACAAATCCAAATTTCTGTTATACACAAAACATAAATGACTAATTTATGTGTTCAAAAGCCTTCTCTGTGTCAACAGTACAAACTGCTGCGAGTGAGGAAGGCCCTTGACATAATGTATAACATGAAATCATTTTCTTGTATTATCAGATGAATGTCGGCCTTGCATAAAGCCAGTTTCATCGGTATCAATCAATGTTTCTATAATACTTCATAAACGCATAGCTACAATATTTCTAGGATTTTATTGTTCATATTCTCTAGAGCTATAGGGCGATATTTGCTACAAAATAATGGGTCTATTTTTTTATGCATCAATGTGATATGAGAAAAATTGAAAGTTGGAGAAAAGGATTACTTATGAAATATGATTGGTACATTAAGATTAATTAAAACAAACATAAAAAAATACACAAACGTGATAAGTAAAAATGGAAATATATGCCTTGATATCCCACAACTTTATTAAAGTTCTGCCCGTTCCACTGACATTGACTGCGGATGCTACTTGCTCCCACTCGCTGATTTTCCTCTTGTTGCTGATGCCACTGCTGTGTTCTCCAAATGCAATCTTTTTACCAACCTCCAGCTCACCAACTAAGAGTTCCACCTCAATTTTGGTGACGCCCGCTTCTTCAGCAGCAATGATCCAGAAGAACTGAGCAAAATGTAATCAACAGTCATTAAATATTGAACATTTATGGTGAAGTGAAGGCATGGAGCGGGGGCGTGACGACGTGGGGTGGAGTTGCATACGCACATTTGGACAGCAGGCAAAGCACAAATTGCGTGTGTACGCCACTGAATTTAGGTCTGATTATTTTTGTCCATATGCATATTTTGGGGTTCTAGCGTATGCAGACTTTTTTTATAAGTGAGGCCTCTGGTCTTTGGCAACCAAATCTGGTTCTTGGAAGAATGGAACAAAAACACTTGTCACACATAGACCAAAGAGCCGTCAAAGGACCTCAGGGACCAAACTGTTGAGACTGAAATGGACTAGTACGCCGTCAACTAGAATCTAAGTTTGAGACTGGAGTGGAGTTTCTTTGGTTCTTTCCGTTTGAGCAAATAACCCGAATGGAATTGGAATATTTGGGTCCATGTAAACGTGGCTATTGATTCATCCATGGAATTTAACTCCAGCAGAAGCTGTGATTATTCCTTCCCAGCGTTCCTCCACAAGCCGAGGCTTCAACTGTATCGCCGAGAATCATTATTACCTGATTAAGTGTGATTAAGAGAAGATCATTAGCAGCTGCTTGTCCTGTCTGCAACGATTACTGTGATGGGCGCGTTACACCCGATGAACTCATCCTCCACCAACAACAGCTAATGGTGGGCGGCGCATTATTTAGCTGCGGGATAGAAGGTCGAGCCCCCGTCTTCGCTGTGAGCCTAGCATCCTCTAAATGAGTCTACAAGAGATGACAATCAGCATGTTTAGCTTAGTTGTACACATTCATTGTATCAGAATGTTGATTCTTTGATTATTCACTACTTGTCACTATGTTGAGCAAAAAAAGAAAGTGTTCGGACAAATATGTACAACATGGATTCACATGTATCATGTGATGGGAATTGGCGTCCTATCTGCATGAACATGTACCCTCCAGCAGCCTCGTGAGGGTGTAGAGCTGGTCCAGTGTTCCGTGACTGGGATGAAAACCACATTTCACTTCCTGAAGCCGAGGTTCCCTTCTCTCCAGCGCCTTGGAATAGACTTAGCCAGGGAGGCTTAGGAGTATAATTAACCCTCCGGTCACCCTTCTTGAAACGGGAGAGCATCACCCTGGTCTGCCACTAAACCGAGGGATGTGCCGAACACTGATTATGGTGTGCAAACAGTATTCAAATCATTTAACATACTCTAGCAAATATTTGCCCCATTTATGGACATGAAAAGGTAAGCAAATGCACAGTAAAAACCTTTCTAATTAAAATGAAAAAAACAGTATTATTATTATGTAATATGACACGGAGAAATAAAAGAAAAGAGGAACAACAAGACTAAAGAAAGGAAAAAGAGAAAGCAGGGAAAAAAGAAAAGCAAGGAAAAGGGGATAAAGAAAAAATAGAAAAACAAAAAAAAAGAAAACATCAATTTTCTCTGCTGCTTATCCTCACTAGCGTGGGGGTATGGTCGAACCTATCCCAGCTGTCTTTGGGCGAGAGGCGGGGTACACCCCGGATTGGTCACCAGCCAATCACAGGGCACATAGAGACAAACAACCATTCACACTCACATTCATACCTATGGACAATTTGGAGTGGCCAATTAACCTAGCATGTTTTTGGCATGTGGGAGGAAACCGGAGTACCCGGAGAAAAGAAAACGCAACAGAGGGAATAAGAAAAAAAACTAGAGAAAAGAAAGGTAGCTAAAAAAGGTAGCCAAACTATCATCGAAGGAGTTGAGTATGATGCCAGTGATCACGCTGTTAGATGCATGATTGCATTTCTATAGCCTGACCGTGTGTCTGACTTGGTCGGTGTGTGTTCAAGTGCACTACGAGGAATAATTCACACATGCTTGTTTGAGCAGACAGGAATTAATTTACCGTATTTTCCGCACTATAAGGAGCACTTAAAAGTCGTTAATTTCCTCAAAAATCAATGATGCGCCTTATGTGTGGTCTAAAATCTATAATATTGTTGTTCTACTTGTGTAAGCGCTCCGCATTTCCTGCTCACCCATGGACGTAATCCTAAACTGACAGCGATAAACCACGTACTACGTACAGTACATGCTACCAGTGATAAACCAATCAGAGAACTACACGTAATACGTACAGCACGTATCCTAACGTCTTTCACACCCCCGGGGCGTTCCAACAACAGTAGTCCTATCTTTCCTGTGAAAGCCAAGTGAAGTGAATTGAGAGCTTGCTAGCATGCTAGCAGGGTTAACAAAAGAAAGGGCTTTCAAAGTGGCATTGCACCCGGCGACCACGGACTACCTAACAACGACAGACTCCCACAATAATGAGACATCCGGCAACGATTCCTGTTCAACAAGCCTTTATTCTTATACAGAAGACTTGTACTTGTTTGTGCTTGTACTTCTTATACAGAAGTGCAAGCGAAATTGTGCAATCATCAGTCCTATGTAGCGAGACAAGGGGTGACAGGACAGGATGATTGGGCGATGAAGGGGAAATGGAAGAAGGGGAACAACACTAGGAGAGGGCAGGGAAAAAAACAACAATTCCAAACTAACCTCTTAAGAAAAAATCCACTGTCATCGAGAATTAACCCAAGCCATCACCGAGGTGAGCAATAAAGACCAGTTGGCCAATTCCTTTTTTTTTTTTGATAAGTAGCTGCCAAAGTTCTGCTGGAACACTAAAGTGTTTATTGGCGTCTCGGGTCCATAGGTATGAATGTGAGTGTGAATGGTTGTTTGTCTATACAGTGCATCCGGAAAGTATTCACAGCGCTTCACTTTTTCTACATTTTGTCATGTTACAGCCTCATTCCAAACTGTATTAAATTAATCTCTTACCTCAAAATTCTACACAAAATACTCCATTATGACAATGTGAAAAAAGGGTTTTTTTTTTTACATGTTTTGAATTTATTAAAAATAGAAAACAAAAAAATCACATTTACATAAGTATTCACAGCCTTTGCTTAATACTTTGTTGATCCACCTTTGGCAGCAATTACAGCCTCAAGTCTTTTTGGATATGATCCCACAAGTTTAGCACACCTATCTTTAGGCAGTTTTGCCCATTGTTCTTTGCAATAAGTCTCAAGCTCCATCAGGTTGGATGGGAGACGTCTGTGCACAGCCATTTTCAGATCTCTCCAGAGATGTTCGATCGGATTCAAGTCTGGACTCTGGCTGGGCCACTCCAGGACATTCACGGAGTGGTTCTGAAGCCAATCTTTTGAGATCTTGGCTGTGTGCTTCGGGTCGTTGTCCTGCTGAAAAATGAACCTTCGCCCCAGCCTGAGGTCAAGAGCGCTCTGGAGCAGGTTTTCATCCAGGATATCTCTATATATTGCTGCATTCATTTTTCCTTCTATCCTGACTAGTCTGCCAGTTCCTGCTGCTGAAAAACATCCCCACAGCATGATGCTGCCACCACCATGCTTCACTGTAGGGATGGTATTGGCCTGGTGATGAGCAGTGCCTGGTTTCCTCCAAACATGGCGCCTGGCATTCACAGCAAAGAGTTCAATCTTTGTCTCATCAGACCAGAGAATTTTGTTTCTCATGGTCTGAGAGTCATTCAGGTGCTTTTTGGAAAATTCCAGATGGGCTGCCATGTTCCTTTTACTAAGGAGTGGCTTTCGTCTGGCCACTCTACCATACAGGCCTGATTGGTGGATTGCTGCAGAGATGGTTGTCCTTCTGGAAGGCTCTCCTCTCTCCACAGAGGAACGCTGGAGCTCTGACAGAGTGACCATCGGGGCCTTGGTCACCTCCCTGACTAAGGCCCTTCTTCCCCGATCGCTCAGTTTAGAAGGCCGGCCAGCTCTAGGAAGAGTCCTGGTGGTTCCAAACATCTTCCATTTACGAATAATGGAGGCCACTGTGCTCATTGGGACCTTCAAAGCAGCAGAAATGTTTCTGTATCCTTCCCCAGATTTGTGCCGCAAGACAATCCTGTCTCGCAGGTCTACAGACAGTTCTCTGACTTCATGCTTGGTGTTTGTGCTCTGACGCACAGTCAACTGTGGGACCTTATATAGACAGGTGTGTGCCTTTCCAAATCATGTCCAATCAACTGAATTTACTGCAGGTGGACTCCAATTAAGCTGTAGAAAGATCTCAAGGATCATCAGTGGAAAAAAGATGCACCTGAGCTCAATTTTGAGCTTCATGGCAAAGGCTGTGAATACTTATGTAAATGTGATTAAAAGTAAAAAAAAAACTTTTTCACATTGTCATAATGGAGTATTTTGTGTAGAATTTTGAGGTAAGAGATTAAATTAATACAATTTGGAATGAGGTTGTAATATGACAAAATGTGGAAAAAGTGAAGCGCTGTGAATACTTTCCGGATGCACTGTATGTGCCCTGTGATTGGCTGGCCACCAGTCCAGGGTGTACCCTGCCTCTCGGCCGAATACAGCTGGGATAGGCTCCAGCATACCCCTCCAACCCAACTGAGGATGAGTAGTATAGAAACTGGATGGATAGGCAGATGAAACGACCATATTACGAAGATGGTTTCATAACCTTGAACCTAAGTAACACTAAAATAATGCTATTTGCTAATAGCAGAAAAGATACAGTGAAGAAAATAAGTATTTGAACACCCTGCTATTTTGCTATTTCTCCCACTCCCATGGAGGGGTCTGAAATTTTCATCGTAGGTGCATGTCCACTGTGAGAGAGATAAACTAAAAAGAAAAATCCAGAAATCACAATGCATGATTTTTTTAACAATTTATTTGTGTGATACAGCTGCTAATAAGTATTTGAACACCTGAGAAAATGAATGTTAATATTTGGTACAGTAGCCTTTGTTTGCTATTACAGAGGTCAAACGTTTCCTGTAGTTTTTCACCAGGTTTGCACACACTGCAGGAGGGATCTTGGCCCACTCCTCCACACAGATCTTCTCTAGATCAGTCAGGTTTCTGGGCTGTCGCTGAGAAACACGGAGTTTGAGCTCCCTCCAAAGATTTTCGATTGGGTTCAGGTCTGGAGACTGGCTGGGCCATGCTAGAACCTTGATATGCTTCTTACGGAGCCACTCCTTGGTTTTCCTGGCTGTGTGCTTCGGGTCGTTGTCGTGTTGGAAGACCCAGCCACGACCCATCTTCAATGCTCTGACAGAGGGAAGGAGGTTGTTCCCCAAAATCTCACAATACACGGCCCCAGTCATCCTCTCTTTAATGCAGTGCACTCGTCCTGTCCCATGTGCAGAAAAACACCCCCAAAGCATGATGCTACCACCCCCATGCTTCACAGTAGGGATGGTGTTCTTCGGATTGTACTCTTCATTCTTCTTCCTCCAAACACGCTTATTGGAATTATGACCAAAAAGTTCTATTTTGGTCTCATCTGACCATAAAACTTTCTCCCATGACTCCTCTGTATCATCCAAATGGTCATATGCAAACTTAAGACGGGCCTTGACATGTGCTGGTTTAAGCAGGGGAACCTTTCGTGCCATGCATGATTTCACATCATGACGTCTTAGTGTATTACCTACAGTAACCTTGGAAACGGTGGTCCCAGCTCTTTTCAGGTCATTGACCAAGTCCTGTCGTGTAGTTCTGGGCTGATTCCTCACCTTTCTTAGAATCATTGAGACCCCACGAGGTGATATCTTGCATGGGGCTCCACTCCGATTGAGATTGACCGTCATGTTTAGCTTCTTCCATTTTCTAATGATAGCTCCAACAGTGGACCTTTTTTCACCAAGCTGCTTGGTAATTGCTCCGTAGCCCTTTCCAGCCTTGTGGAGGTGTACAATTTTGTCTCTGGTGTCTTTGGACAGCTCTTTGGTCTTCGCCATGTTACAAGTTAAAGTCTTACTGATTGTATGGGGTGGACAGGTGTCTTTATGCAGCTAACGACCTCAAACAGGTGCATCTGATTCAGGATGATACATGGAGTGCAGGTGGACTTCTAATGGGCAGACTAACAGGTCTTTCAGGGTCAGAATTCTAGATGATACACAGGTGTTCAAATACTTATATGCAGCTGTATCACACAAATAAATTGTTAAAAAATCATGCATTGTGATTTCTGGATTTTTCTTTTTAGTTTATCTCTCTCACAGTGGACATGCACCTACGATGAAAATTTCAGACCCCTCCATGATTTCTAAGTGGGAGAAATAGCAAAATAGCAGGGTGTTCAAATACTTATTTTCTTCACTGTACATATGAGCAAGTACAAATACACGGAGTAGACATTGATGGGGTCATAACAGATTCTTGACTAAAAATCACTCCACACTCTTTATTGCTCTCTCATTTTACAATATATAACTTATTGTATGGAGATATATTCTAATAACTATCAAAAAAATCTTCACTCGCTAAATGTACTGCAAAAAAGATCAGTGAGGATAATCCATAATGCCATGTATACAGAACATTTTAATAATTTATTTCTAAATTGAGGTTTTACAGATGAGTGTACGGGACAACATAGTATACTTGTAAGGTTTGCTGTTTTAATGGAAATAGGTTGGAAAGTGATTTCTCAATCCAAAGGATACATTTGGGATTGTTTGGCCTTGGTGGGGTGCAGTCAGAACTGTCCAGCTAAGTCCTCCTGACTTTCATGGGAAGTTTGTCGCTGGACGAAGGCAGCACGTTCCTCTGCAAATATTGACTAAATAATTAACTTTGTGGCATTGAGTCCCTCTTGCAAGACGAATGGGGTCCTAAGGATACATGTCTTGTTGTCCTGGTAGTAGCTCATGATGGATTACTTTGCTTTTGATTTGGGTTTAATGCTGCTTTAAGCTGCTCTCTTTGCTTGCAGTAAAAACATTGAAATGAAACGCTCCGATGCAAGGAAGCCAGTATTGTCTCCACTGCCCTTTTCACGGTGCTCCTGCCGTTGTTGTCGGTTCAGCACAAAGCACGAGAGGCTGCTAATAAAGCCATTCGAGGGCCGCCAGCATGTCACAGTGCGGGAACGTGCCGAGAAATCTGATTTGTGCTTTTTCATGCCCTAAGCTTGTCTCTAATCTCGGCCACTTGTTGTGTAGGTGTGTTTACGTAGGTGTGAAACACGCTTTCCTGCCTTGGCAAGCATGCCGCCTGGTTCTTGCCAACAAGAATATGGAAAACAGGTTTGGGCCACATCTGGCACCGTGTTGTAAACCCGGGCGCCCGCAAAGCAGCTTCCGTCACAGGAGAACAAAGACGGATGTGCTGTGAGCGTTTGGCAGCTATGGGTGCTGTGACATCACCCTTTAGTGGTTGGGAAACACTGATAGAGCCAACAATGGACATGCCGTCATGGCACTTACATGATTGGGGCGTCTTAAGCGCCAGTGTTGATGCTTTCGTTGACTCTCATTGCCAACTTTCAATCATCGGAGATCGCTTCCGTTTCATAGCATCATTGTCATCTCTGTTGACGATTTAGCGACATGGTTGCTATATTTTGGCAATAAGGGTGCACATTTAAATACAAGCCATCTACAAAGGTGAAGCATCCGTAACGCCGTGCAATGCATTTCTGAAAGCTGTAACCCCCCCCCACAGTGCATTACATAAAACATAAAAGTAATACTGTAGGTAGACAACAACAGCCTGACACTACTAATGGATAATTCACAATAACCATCAATGATGTCAGCTCTAAATATGTCACTTGTTAGCCATTTTCAACAACTGTGCAGCAAAGCACGCTGGGAAACAGGAAGTGCTGTTGTCAAAAACATATACATGGTGCTGAGTGGACGTATGTCAGAGTCACTGCCATATTAGATGTGGCAAGGCTGCGCTGTAAATGTACTGTTATGTTACTGCCTCTCATTTATACATTGACACACACACTAATATACTGGGCAAACAAAAAAACAATGAATTCCATCTTCCCACATGGTTAAGATAAGAACTTTCTTCATTCCACACAGTAGTAATCATTCACATTACATCATCTTTATGGCACAAAGTAGTAACTCAACTAAAATAGCAGATGGTTATTTGAAAGCTCCAGCATCGCCTGTGGCATAGCAAAAGGATTGATGGATGGATGGTTGTTTGACATTCTTTAAAGGAACATCATCATAGTTTGGAATAAACATGTCTTTTGAAAGACTCGTAATAGTTACAGGATCAAACGCTTCTTACCACAAACTTACACACATACTCAGGGAACCAGTCTCCTGCTGTTGCTTCAATTAAATTGTTGGCTGTAGGAAACGCCCTGATGTAGTTTTTGTGAACTTGACATGACGGCAATGGCTGCATTTGAAGTATTCAGAGTGCCCAACATCCAGTGGGTTTTAGCTCTCAGTGCGCTTTGAAATGTCAAATGCTGATCTGTGTAACCTCAGGTGCTTTCAAGTGAATCACCATCTCAGTTTTGTGTGCAAATCATCGGACTGCCTTCATTTGATCTGATCATCCATCAGAGGATGAACCCTGGAGCGGAATATAAGAAGACAATGAGCGAGAGCAGGTGTAGCAGGCCAGCAGAGATGTTAACACCGGTCAATTAAAGGTGCCTCCCACCTGTGATGGAGAGCCCATTCATATCTGCTTAACAGCAATGGAAATGAAAGTTCATCGGCCGATATTGCTTTTCAGTCTCACCAGATGGGACAGCTTTTAAAAATAGCTACGCCACCAAAGTCCCTCTAGTAAGACCATAATAAATCTGTGAGATTACTTTTGTTTAACCTTTCTTTGACCTTCAATTAAACACTACAGTTCCATTAAAAAACAAATTATCCTAGCTTTTGGGTTTGTTCTAGACGCAGCCACCAGCAGTGTTGAATAGAGGAATTTAAAGGATCATTGAAAGCATTCACTTGTAAACAAACATTCACTTACGAGGAAGACATTTAGCATGCTAGTTGTACCAAAAAATCAGTGATGAGGGGGAAAAAAACATGGAGCACACCTTATCAGACACCTGAAAAGTCAGCATTGTGGCATTTCAAAAGTGCAAAACCTCCATGGCATCACACCGGCTGCTTGGAGAGTGTGCCCAAATACAGTGCACCTTCCTGGGCCACAGCAGGTGGCTCCTCCCCCTCTATACTCTGGTTCTCCTGGTAGTAGTCATGTGCTAGTAGTCATGTCATGATATTTCACTATTATCACATACTACAGTATTAATTGGCCCTGTACCCTAGAAACCGCCCATGAATGATACGGGAAAAGGCCAAAATGATACTGTGTCAAAGTCCAGGGCAGTGATACTGATAAACTATAGAGTTTAACCATGTCAGTATCAGCCCCCGTAGCTGTCCACTCAGAGCGCGCCTCTCTGGTATCGTGCCCGTGAAACAACCAATCAGAGAACAGCGCACGAGCGTTTGTTTTGCTGCCGTCTGTGCTCTGTCAACATGTCAGCGGTTGACACTCCCGGCGAAAAACAAATAGGGAAAATAGCAAACAGAATATTAGAAATGGAACGTTTTATCACCATTAATGAGGAGGACACTCTTGAAATGATCGAAAAAACTAAAAATGCAAATACAAGTCGGAAAACCAAGGGCGACTGCAACTGCAAGAACGAATGAAGACTGGTAGAAAGTATTCCCCCGCCTGAGTTAGACAAATACGTGTCTATGTTTATTGTAACGTCGTTGCCGACGCTATGGAAGGACACGACTGTGATCGCTAACAAGCTTTTATTACACAACAATACTGGCTACTGTCGGCCGTAACCACGCCGTTGCAACCACCGCCAGCAACGCAACAGTGCTTCCTCAACACGACACGCCCCCACCCCTGGTGCATTCACAGTCACGCGAAACAGTCAGACACTCAAGAGCACAACATGTCAACATGAACACGTCAGGGTCGCTACATTATTTTATCAATCAGAAAAGAAAATGGGGATGAATACGAGCCTGATTCTCTCAAATCAAAATTCAACTCTCTGGCACGTTACATGATGGAAAAACGAAAGTACGTGATAATAAGCTCATGATTAAATAGTATGTGATAATAAGATCATGCCCCCGCGTGCTAGAATCAGCCCTCGACCTTCGGGGGCATGATACCTGGCCTGATACCAGACAAACCATGTGATAACCTCTAAGTACTAATCAACAAATCCTAATTTGTTTCAGTCTTGTCGGTCTTGAGAAGCTGAAAGTTATCGGTATGGGTTTGGAAAGAAGGATACCTTGCATTTAGCTACTTTTGTACTTGAAAATGCTTCTTTTATGCAAAAATAGGTGACAATTGCTTAAATATCTTTTGGGGCTAATAATAGGCCAAACACCAAACAGCATGATTTATTTGTGAATATATTCTTGATGGCTGTAGTCAGACACGTTGCAGTCTGGACTATAGTTTAAAATGAGTTGAGGTCACTATTCCATGGACAAAACCCAAAGCAGAAACCATATCAGCATCTTCCCAAATGTACAGCAGCAAGCTGAAGTGGACCACTTGGTGCTAAAGCTGCTTTTTAGTGTCTCATGCTGCTCTCACCACAGTTGTCAGTCAATAATCCCTTTATTTTGACTAGCATAGTGCTGTCATAGACTGCAATGACAAAAAAAATACTCCCAGGCGATCTACACCGGGCAAAGCTCTATCATCACAAGTACATTGTAGCAAGCTCAAATCTCGTGGTGTGTTGTTATGACAGCCAGAGTGGCAAAGCACACACTCTTGGAATGCATCTGACAGTTTGCACAGGAAGATAAAAAAAAAAGCAAAGACGAAATCAAACAGACTTGAGAGACATGTGACGGCAATTACAGGGAACAGTGTTTGGTGTAATAACTGGGTGAGTGTCTTCTGCTCTTCTCATAGTGTCTGCCAGATGCTCGTCCAGGTGATGGAGCACCCGTCCCAGGGCTGGGTGGAGTATCTAGGAGGAGGGGGGAGGAGGCTGCTGTCACTGTGTGGAAACACTGAGACTTGAGAGATGGATCATTGCGCTGACGGCAGGTTATCGCCTGCCTGTCCAAGTTCTTCCAAAACAAAGCCCCCTTCCTCCAACCAGTCCTCCAGAAGCATTTGAATGGGTCCTCTTTGCTTCGTATAAACAGACCCATAATTATTCCCCCCTGGTGCACTCTGTGCAGGTGACACTGTAGTCAAATACCTAAACCGCTGTTCACAAGACCAGACTGGCAAATTAAAGAATTAGGTGGTGTGGTGTGGTAAGGTATGGTACGGTACAGTACGGTATGGCATAGCAAGGTATGATACGTTAAAGTATGGCATGACATGGTACGGTATAGTACAGTGTGGCCTGGCATGGTATGGTATGGTACACTATGGCATGGTGCGGTACAGTCTGGTATGATATGGTATGGTATGTTACAGTATGATATGGTACGGTACACTATGGCATGGTGTGGTATGGTACAATATGGCATTGTAAGGTTGTAGTCAACTTATTTTTATAAGTCTTATATGTTCTTTCAGCTTCTAGTCTGCTTAATGATGAATTTCCTTTATAGTGTGTTCTTCTTCTTACAAGCATTGGTAAGTCCTTTTGTCATCCACGGCTGTTTGAAATTTTGACTTTCTTATATACGGCTGTTATATGGCTGTTTTGGCTGGTTGTTTGTTTGTTGATCGACCACTGGGCAATCATCCTGAAGAACGGAGCCGCAGACTACGGCCTGGGGAGTGCTTGTACTGTTCCAGGCCCAATTTTCGATGAGACTGTCCTAAACGTGAACCCTCACACCCAAATGTGAAAGTGGGAGCCTTGACAAAGGAAGCAAGCTCAAAGAATGTCCCCATTAAATGCCTGACCCAGGTTGCCCAACTCCTGTTTGGTAATCTATCCAGGGATAATTCAACCCTCCTCTTCCCCAGTGGGAGCTGGATTTTTCTTTGTAGGTAAGAAAGATGGCACTCTGAGATCCTGTCTTGACTACAGTCAAAAATAAATACCCCTTGCCCTTGCTCACATCCACCTTTGATGCTCTACAAGGAGCTGGAGTCTTTACCAAATAGACTTGCGCAATGCCTACCATCTAGTGCGTATAAGAGCTGGAGACGAGTGGAAGACAGCATTCAACACACCCTTGGGGCATTTCGAATATCTAGTTATGCCATTTGGCCTGTCCAACTCCCCAGCCATCTTCCAAGCTCTGATAAATAATGTATTGAGGGACTTCCTAGGAAGATTTGTCATTTTGATCTACTCGAAGAACCTCACATGCTCGCCAGATCCTCCAGCGCTTACTGGAGAACCAACTGTTTGTCAAAGCAGAGAAGTGTATTTTCCACACTGAATCCATGTCATTCCTGGGCTACATTTTGGGAAAAGGCAGTGTCAGGGCAGACTTGGAGAAGATAAAGGCAGTGACTGAGTGGCCCACACCTCACCAGAAAGGAGTTACAACGTTTTCTGGGGTTTGCCAACTTTTATCGCAGATACATTCAAAATTTCAGCCGTGTTGCGCGCCCATATCTGCGCTAACATCAACTCAGACTCGGTTCTGTTGGAACCATCAAGCAGAAGAAGCGTTCCAGGAACTTATTCCTGATCCATCCGTACCCTTCTAAGCAGTACATTAAGGTGGATGCCTCGGACACGTGGGTCGGAGCAGTGTTGTTCCAAAGAGCTGAAGATCAAAAGTTGCACCCATGTGCTTTTTTTCCCAGCAGAGAGGAATTATGATGTGGGCGACGAGGAGTTGCTGGCAGTCTAACTGGCCCTGGAGGAGTGTCGACACCTGCTGTTAGGGGACGGAACAACCATTTCTGGTATGGACAGACCACAAGAATCTCTCTTACATCCAGTCAGCTAAGAGGTTAAACTCCTGCCAAGCAAGATGGGCCTTGTTTTTTTCTCGATTCCAGTTCCAGCTTACCTACAGACCAGGCTCCAGAAATATCAAACCGGATGCCCTTTCTCGTCAGTTTGGGGGCACCACTGTTGAGAGGTCAGAACACACTATTCTATCATCTTCACGGATAATCGGGGCCATCGAGTGGGAGATCAAATCTGTGGTCAAGCTGAAGCCAGGTCCTGGAACAGGACCTGCAAACCGACTATTTGTTCCAGACGCTGTCCGTACCCAAGTGCTGAAGTGGGCCCATGAGTCCCGCATTGCCTGCCACCCAGGAATAAATCACACAAGCTCCTTTATGACAATGCTGTCAGGAGCTTTGTGTCAGCCTATGGAGTGTGCGCCAAAAACAAATCTGTCCATAAACCGCCCTCCCTCCCTACCACCACTACCCCATCCTGGACGCCCCTGGTCGCATATTGTGGTAGATTTTGTCTGTGGACTTCCACCCTCTAATGGTAAAACTATCATCATGACCATTGTAGATCGGTTTTCCAGGTGCGCACATTTCCTATCCTTGGAGAAGTGCCCCTCAGCCTTGGAAACTCCTCAACTCCTGGTAGATCAGAGCTATGTCCAGCCTCACGTCAGGGTACCATCCCCAGTCAAATGGGCAATTTGAGAGACTCAACCAGGATCTAGAGTCAACCCTCAGATGTGTTACTGAGAATAATTCTACCACCTGGGCAAACCCCCTCATTTGGATTGAGTATGCACACAATGACCAGCTCTGCAGTGGGTATGTCTCCATTTGAGGCCGCGCTAGGCTATAAGACACCTCTGTTCCCTGCCCAGGAGTCTGAAAGTTATATGCTATCAGTGCAGGCCCATCTTGAATATGCCAGGCGGGTCTGGAAAGAAGCTTGCACGGCCATGCAGAGGTCATCAGAAGAAAATAAGAGGCTGGCGGACAGACGGCCCATCCCAGCTCCACAATACTCTCCTGGGCAAAGTGTTTGGCTCTCTTCCAAAAACAGACCCGTCAAGACTGATGCTCTCAAACTCTCTCCCCGGTTTCTGGGTCCATTTGCCATTGAGAAGATTGTCAATCCTTCAGCGGTGAGGCTCAGGTTACCACCCACCCTACGGGTACACCCAGTACTTCATGTCTCCCAGATCCGATCCATCCTGTTACCAATAGCCCTCTGTCTCCTCCTTCGGAACCTCCTCCTGTCTGCGTCATTGATGACCATCCGGATCTCAACGTCCAACGTATCCTGGACGTTCGTCGGAGAGGGTACCAGTACCTGGTGGATTGGGAGAGTTACAGCCTGGAAGAGCGTTGCTGGGTACCCCGCTCTGCCATTTCTGACCCTAGCCTTGTCCGTGAATTCCATCGCTCCCACGACCTGGTGGGTCGCCAGGTGGTGCCCGTTAAGGGGGGGTACTATCAGGATTTGCCCCCTCCAGACCCATCATTTCCCCCTCCCCTTCTCTACCTTTCGTTTCTTCATGACAGCAGATTAAATTATTTGGACTTTTAATCTGAATCATCATCGGCCATGTACGGTACGGTATGGTATAGTGTGGTACAGGAGCATATAGTACGGTACCTAATGTACGGTACAGTACAGTATGGTATAGTACGGTCTGGTTTGGTTTATTTGTTTTGGACATGCTTAAAATGTTACGTGGTATGATGGAATACCACATTGTTTATGCCTAACTAAGATTCAAACCCAGACTTTCCAGATCTCCTGACTTTGTGGCCAACATGCTAACCACCAGTCCACCAAGCAACCAATCTTTTTTATCCTCTAACAAATAAACAAAGCACAGCCAAATGAGATGCTGACGAAGGTGATACTACGCAAAACACCACGTTGTATCCCAACCATCTCAACCGTACTACAAGTGTGAACTTCTTTTTGGCACAATCATCTTCATGTGCTTCATTAGGGCTGGCATGCTGCAATTGATTTTAACGGCTCATATATTGTCTGTTTTTCCTGCCATTTTCATCCCACTATAATTAATGTGTGTAATTAAGAATCCCATTACTCTCCAGCAGCTGTTGTTAGCTCCATGCTGAGAGTGGACTCAGATCGGACAGAGATAAATTTGCTTTGTTGATTGGGTTAGAAACTACTCAGATGTTTGGTTATGAAGCCCATCGTCTTTGATTCACGGAAGCAAGCCATCAGCGGATGAGAGCCGCACAGCAGGAATGTTCTGGCAGCACGGTTTTGGAATGTCACACCGTTTTTTTTTTTGTGTGTCAAGAAAAATGTGACGCATCGACCCACTCCTGCAATTACTGTAATAAAATAAAAGCTGCTCCACTCAACCCCTAAGTGGAGCCTTTCTCAAAATGAAGCAAATTAGACTCAACGTTTGGCTAATTACAAAACAGATCATTCTAGAATGATACACTCTACAGGGGTAAACTCTACCAGTCCAGGGTGTATACCCGCCTCTCGCCCGAAGACAGCAGGGATAGGCTTCAGCATGCCTGCGACCCTTGTGAGAATAAGTGGTACAGAAAATGGATGGATGGGTTTCGTTCAGAGCTCGTTTTTGTCCTGCAGGGAAGCCAGAAGTGGTGATCCCTGGTTTTTGGCGCACAAATGTTGGCGCTTCTTTGTGATGCAGTGGTTTTGAGCCGCATGAGACCAAACATTGAGTCTTTCCTGCAACAGCCACAACATCATAAATAGGATAAATCACATGGCTATAATGTGCCTATGTTTTACCCAGATGTTGAATATCTTCCATAGCTAGTTTGATGCTAAACACTCAACTTCAGCCACGGTGTCTACGTGTGTACTCCTACCTACACTCTGATAGGTCACCCTATGTTCCTCTCTGTTCTGGAAGAAAGTATTCACAACAGCCATTTCCATCCGTCTGGCAAAGTCAACCACCATCTGTCCTTCTGCGTTCCTCTCCTGAATACCAAACCTGCCCATCACCTCTTCATCATCTCTATTTCTTACACCAACATGTCCATTCAAGTCTGCCCCAATGACAACCCTTTCCCTTCTAGGGATGCTCTGCATCACTTCATCAAGGTCCAGCCAGAATTTCAGTTTTTCCTCCAACTCACATTCCACTTGTGGGGCAAACCCACTAACACTCAATTTCTAGCTTCAGACTCATCACCCTATCTGACACTCTTTTTACCTCCAGGACATTCTTAAACAACTCCTTCAGAATAACTCCTACTCAATTTCTCTTCCCATCTACACCAAGATAGCACAACTTGAATCCTGCTCCTAAACTTCTAGCCTTGCTACCTTTCCGCATAGTTCCAACATTCAGTCCCTACTCAGTCGCTCCTCCTTCTCTTCTTAAGGACACATCTCCCTCCTCTCCTTCTCTCCTTCTCTGAGCAACACTAACCCAATTTCCACCGGCATCCTGTAGGTGAACAGCACCAATGGCGGTCGTTGTTAACCCGGGCCTTGACCAATCTGAATGGAAGTCATGTTGTTGATTTGCATAGTTGGTTTGGCAAAAATTTTACGCCAGATGCCCTTCTTGACACAACCCTCTGTATTTATCCAGGCTTGGGATGAGCACAATAAGGCACTAGCTTGTACCCCATTGAGGCTACATTACCGATGTAATAAACTGTAACAACTCAAAAACGATAGCAGCACAAATGTTAATTTTGCCTGCACAAAACAGTATAATAATAACGGTAATAATAATAATAAAATGTCCTCTCTAAAAGACCAAAAGAACCAGAGACCAAAGAGAACCTAACGAGAGTTCATTTTCCTTATTTATATGTTACCCTCTCACAAGCTACATAAATGCACAATGAAACGCGTGCTGACCCAATTTTGCTGGATCGTTCATCGCTAGCTAGCTTGTTGCAGGTCGACGGTCTTGCCCATTGGCTCCAGGTTCAAATTGGAAATTTGAATGGAAATTGGAGCCTCCCAGCATTCCAGTGAAGCTGATGACCGTGGTAAGCCAGAATCAAACCTACTGACAAACAGCCAGTGCTTGGCATTCGCCATTGCCATCGAACTACTGCCATGTAGCTGGAAATATTTCTATTCAAAAAAGCTTTACGACTGGTTTTCATTTAAAAAAAAGTGAGTATCAAACCAAATGACTCACTTTGTTAGTGAGTCATTAGTAGCCAGTGGTTAGCAGGTTAGCTGCAATTTATTGGCTATGCTAGCACCAAGGTAGCCGCACTCCAGCAATCTTGCCTCCAATATGATGTTTGCAAATATTTGGATTCTAAACATTTCTTTGTGTTTTTCCTTAGCTAGCAAAGTCATTACGTTGACATTATTAGTCAAATATTTTTTCCTTTTTTGTTGTTCCAGGACCAATAAAGATGACCAAACATACTGTATTTTTCTTACAGTCAAGCTCAAATAGCCCGAAGAGTGCACGCGGTGCTGCAATGCACAAATAGAAAGTGTGTGTGTGTGTGTGTGTGTGTGTGTGTAGGTGTGTGTGTGTGTGTGTGTGAGACAGACCCGCACATCCAAGCGTGCACACAGGAGATTATTTGTGGCCAGAAGCCGGCGTACTGACAGGAAGCAAATCTTCTGTTGTGCGTCGACATCAAACGGGTGGTGGCAGTGGGGAATGGGTGGAATTCTATCACATTTGGACAGTGGCGTGATTTGGTTTTGTTCCCTTTCATAAGTGTGGCAAATATTGCTTCCAGTAACAGAACTCCACTTGGCAAATTGTACACCAAACAATCACTGTAAATATTGATATTTTGCTACATAAACGTCCCTTAAGAAAGTTTTAAAAGTAGGCATGCTCCAATGGAACGACCACCGATATCAGTAAAAAGCACGATATCGATATCAGGCGATACTTGCTTCCTAACGGCGCTCCATAGTGAAGCATGCTAACACTATGTAGCACTTTAATTGCACTTCCACAGTAATAATTATGTTAGTGAGTGATAAAAATTCTCGTTTTTCTGTCTTCCTGTTCATTCAGACCACACATACACACATAGTTATTGTGACTCTGGGGGCACGCTGTGGGTGCCGTCATAGTGGGGAGATGTGGCTTGACTTGATGCACATGCGTCAATGACCATACAAATTTTAACATAATTAATGAAATAAACAAGTTAACATGCTACAGATGGCCCTGAGTTCAAACTAAATACAAACATACTATCATCCAAAGGCAGTTTTTCCCCACGTCTACTGAAAATAAAGAGATTCTTCTAAATGCCCTTGAATATAAAGACTAAAAGCCGCCGTTCTTGAATAATTATTTCAGTGACATTTGCTCTCTGTCATGAAGGTAAACAGCGAGGAGAGATTGAAAGCACACACCGAGGATGTGTTTGAATGAAACCTGGAACATGCCAGCCATGACCTTTCTCTAATTGAGTGGCGCCACACTTTTAGAAAAAAAGCGCACATTTCCATACGGCACACGTGAGGATTCACTTTTAATGAGAACAAAAAAAGCGCATCCTCTGGTCCTTTTGGATTCTCACTGTCAGAAATGGGATTTCCACACAATCTTATCAGCCCCTTGGCGAGATGGATGTGAGAGATTCACGTTCCCAAAGACAAGCTGGCTTACGCTTTGGGGGACAGGATTAGACGGGCAGCCTCTAGCGTCGCAAGTGTCTCAAGTGGGGCATTTAAACCACACTTCCTGGGTGCCTTTATGTGCTTTTAATAAGCCTCATTAAGGAAAAAGAAACTCCCAGCATATTACACATATTACGTATGAAGCTTTCTTGTAAAAACCAGGGAGTGGAAGAAACGACGTAGGGTCAGAACCAATCGTGTTTTTGGTGTGGATTTTATGTGATTGCTATGCACTATATACAACTTGCTAGTCATTCATAAAAACTTCATATGAAGCCTACATGGAACACAAGGTCAGTACTTTTATTGCAAGTTTGACGGACATTGGGCATTGATAACCGGATAAGTGCCCGAAATTATCTGAGATTTTCTTCGTAGGGTGGCTGGCCTATGGTGTTCAGGGCATGTTTGATACACCGGTACCAGGCTTTGGGAAAGATCAAGGAGATGTAAACATAATGTACAGCGTAACCATAGTAAATTGCACAAATATGCACAAAATATTGCACAGAGATGTACTTCCAAATGGTGTGTGTGTGTGTGTGTGGGCGGGTAGTGGGGCTTATTTGGCATTCAGCAGTCTGATGGCTTCGACTAACAAGTTGCATTTGCGGTGAGATTACTCCTTCATGGTGACCAAACTATGTTCTCCACAATAGTTTTATCAGCGGGACAAAAACACCACCAAGCTGTATCCCTCCTTTTCCTTGAAAGAGATACTAACGATTGTTTACTCAAAGAAGATAGTTAACGGACACCTGAGGTGCTTGAAGCAGCAGATGTACCGTCGGCCTCCCCCTGATCTCATTTACAAGATTGATTCTATGTGACGCCTGGAATCCACAGACAGAGTGACACCTTCTCTGTCGCCTCGTCTGGGCTCATTTGGGTCGGAGTGATCTGAAATATTCTGGCAAAGTGGACGGCGTCTTGCAGAATGAAAAGAACCTCACAAGAATTTCACTAGAACTTTGAAAATATCAATTTATCTTCCAGTTGCCTTCATAACAACCTGATTACTCCGAGATGCTGAGGTTTATTAAAAGTCTCAGTGCTGTTGGTGTCACATAAGAACCCATCATCAGAGTTCTCTTGGTCCTGTTTTGTAATCCATATCACAATGTGGGCTTATTTTCCTCTGCAGTCATTTATGGAAATAAAAGGTTTGAAGTTGCGACAATGGGACTGCCTCTAAACTTTGACCTTTTCTCAAGGCCTTCACTGGATGATCTGTTTCATGGCTATATCCATATTGTCTCTGCCTTTTCATGGTTTATATATTCCGCAGGGGTGATGTTTCATCCAAAATGTTTGTATTTATTCCACCTTCTCTTTCATGACTTTCTACTTTGTATTTCAGGGTCTGTAATCGATAGTCGGACGTGACTCCAGCTGGACGCTTTGTTTGAATTTAAAAGTTGTCAAATGGAGACGAGGAAAGCCAAGGCAGGATGACCTGCAATAAGCCAATCATTGCAATGAAACAAGGAGGAGATCTCCATGATGATAAGCGATACTTTTGTGCACATTATTATGGTTTTGCTAGTTTGATTGTAATCAAGCAGTGTGTATGCGTTGATGTAAGTATGTCGTCGTTAGAACTCCCCTAAAACCGTCATAGCAGGCCCTCGTCCAGTTATTAACTGGTCTGTTCATGTTTGTAGGATGACAATCCGAGATAGAGAGCTGGAAAGTCAGGAGAAGTCTGAAGAGTCCTATTGAATTTGGACGATTGTGTATCTGCTTCAACAATCTTTAGCTACTTGAGGTCGGAATTTGACGGTTAAAATGTTTCCTTGTGTTGGAAAAGTGCCAAGCAGCCGAGTTTCTCTGCCTCAATGTCATTCGATAAACTGGAAGTCATCTGTTACCACCAAGAAACTTTCCCTCCCCAAATATTATTTCAATGGACCTCCATGGGGAGCGCATTTTTCAGTTAGCATCCAAAATGTTCTTTCTTTTCTGCTTGTTTGTTTTAATTTATTAACTATTTCAACTTTCTTCTTGAGATTTTTCTTCTCATAATTGACTTTTTTATAGTTTTCTATTTGACATTGTTTTTCCCCATACTATTATAAGTTTATTCTCGTAAAATTTTAACTTTTCTCTCAATACATCTCTTATCTCTTCATATTTTGACTGATCTTTTTTTTACCCATTTCAGCTGTTTTTTCTCAACTACTTTTTCTTGTAAATTATTTGCATAATTGTGACTTTATTGCCACAATGTGTTGAGTTTTCGCCCAACCTAATTTTACAAAAACTACAACTTTCATTCTTATTACTTTTTTTGTTTGTTTTCCCCTTGATACTTTTGCCTAAAATAAAAACTAGTCAGGATAATATTTTTATCAACATCAATTATCCATCTATATCTATAGACCTATGATGCGTTTTCCACTTTTCTGACCTACAAATGTAGTTGGAATGTTGCATTCTTTGAGACTATGAGCTTTGCGTACAGATATTTGGAAGTGAGCCCTGAAAGAAGTTGTGGATGGCTCGGCATGTTCCATTATTTTTTAACACCAAGTTCTACTGAAGTCAATGCGATGCGGACGTCCTTATAAGGGCAGCAGATAAACTGCACTCAGTAAACACAGACCTACATATCAGGAAGTCCTTAGAAGTGCTTGGGAGTCTTACCAATCACAGTGGAGGGGCCGTACCGAGAGGCGGGCTTGGGGTGGAATAAATTAAACAGATCATTTGGACAGGAAGCAGGAAGTCCATGGAAACCCTACAGAAAGAGGTGCAGAATCTGGAAGATCTACAAAACTTGGTGTGCAGGTTATGGTGTGTAGCTGCTTTATGGGAGTCCACAATTCAATACAAAGGGACAAAAATAAGTCCAATTATCTATTTCATAAGTGATTATAAACAGTTGATAATTTTACTTCAAGGAATAATTTAACTTGAACAATTATCAGATAACCTTCCAGTGGGCCCTGGCTCACGCTGATTTTCAGGAGAGTTAGGCAGTGTCTCTGATTGAAGTGGAGCCCTGGACTTAGACCCGGCTTGACTCTTCACCACCCTCTTCTCTCTTTCACTTAGTAGCTCATTAACACACTTCTTCTTTCCTGTCTTTTTTTTCCATTTGTCCCTCTCCATTTGTTCCTCTCTCTGCATTAGCATCACAGCGTTTCCGGTATCTCTTTGCTATCTCAGCTCCACTTGACCCCATTCCTTCAATGGGACCAATTCAAAATGAATTTGTGTTTGAAGTTACCGGGTTTCCCCTCTGAAATGTGGCTAACCTTAACTAACGTCATGATAATTATGATAAAATGGAGTGTTCAATGGTAATGGTAATGGTAATGGTTTTATTTCATTTGAACATGCATCAGATTACAATTGAGTGCATCCCATAATCAGTTCACAGTTCCACATGTCCAAAAGGAGTAGGAAGAAGCAAAGCTTATTAAATCCTACCCCTCCATCTGGTACTTTTACAATCAGTAACTGTTACATTTGTTAATTTCCTGCTTTCCATAATACAGTTTAAGGTTTTGTTTTGTTTTTTTTAATAATGTACCTCATACCGAAGTAGGAGGTGATATGACTATACAATGACATAATGGGTACCATAGTAAGTGTCAATATAGTGATATGTATCATGACTGGTTCAAGACTCTTCATCCTTGTATTTAGCAAACATCAACTGCTTGTATTGTTTCTTGAATTGGCTCATCGTTGTGCATTGCTTACTCAATCCATTCAACTGGACTAATACGTATGGATGCTGGGCTTCTGATTGAAAGTAAAAAAAAATTGCAGAAATAGGAAAAGTCAGAAAACAACCTGCAGCCCACGGTTTGCTCCAGCCGGTGGTGTGCCCCCGCTCGGTTGGGCAGTGTTGCGGGGTGGGCATTCAGGGCCCCTGTCCTTCCTGCTTTGCTGCAACACTTCACATACATGTAGGAGTGTGACAACTTACAGGACACTTTATCATTTCCTCAGTGGAGGAAAGTGATGAAAGTGATTTCTTAAGGGGCAAGTTTCCTTAGGTTCGAGGGAGATGCAAATCAGGTGCTAAAATGTTGAATATCTGCATGAAAAATAAAACACATGATTAAAATGCCAGATTTTATCATTTGACTGTGTGAGGACAAGACAATCACGTTAGCATTATCCATTCATTTTGTATCATTTAACCACTTATTGGACTCTCTCTAAGAGATCAGTGTGGGGACATGCCAAATGTACTATGTACATAATGTCAATGACAATGACATAAAATGAAATGAACGTTCATTTTAAGAGACTTATCATTGGTTCAAATGTTTCCATTATTCTAATATAATTTCATGGTGGCTAAGTGGTTCTGATGAGGACACCAAAAAGCACTTTTGGCTGATATTGACCCAAAAAGGAATGATATGTTTATGTTGTATAATGTACACAATAGGGATTGTCCTTGTGTTTCCTGTCTTAAATAGGATACACAAGGAGACTATGGAGCAGAAAAGTACTAGCAGCCCAATGAGGAGTCAACAGCACAGATTCAGGAGGGATTTTCTGTTTATTGTCGCCTCAGGTTTGTATAATCCCATCCTGTGACGCTCTAATCTCCTCTTTCTTTGGTACAAAGTAAACACACCTTCAGCTGACTCAGCTGTCTGCTCCAACCCCTGGACGCAAAAGATCATCACCTGCGACCGCAGACAATGGTGTAAACAGCACAGCATTAGTCACCATTAAGGAGTCGCTCCTTTTCCCCTCTCAAAACACGCTGGCGTCACGCCACCGTGGCTTTGCATTAATCCTCATGAGGCCGAGGTAGACTCTAATCAATATCCCACCAATAACCCTGAATGTGATACAGTGTCGCACGGGATTTGATTATCAATACACGCTCACGCAGTTCCACTTTATTAGCTTCGCCCTCGTTGGACGCCAGCTCATACATCAGAAGGTGTAACGTTCAATTTGCCTTGGCCGGCTTCACAGCCAGTCAAATGAATGCTCTTTTACTGGCATTGTGCATAGAAATACATATTTAGAGGATTTGGGGACAGCCTGCAAAAGAGAGGTCACAACACGCCAGAAACCCAAAAATTCTCTTGGAGCGGTGAACTGGTTCCACACCCAACCAAAGTGGAATTCAGTATTAATGAAATTAATATTTGTGTACTTATTTTCTTCTATTTATCATCTTCTGAATTAATTTTTTAACATTCTTAGTAAGGATGTCCAATATTGGCTTATTTGACGATAACCGATATGCCAATATTGTCCAACTCTAAATTTGTGCCAATACCGGTACCGATATGTGCAACATAACATATCTCTTGTGGTGGAATGAACACATTCTGTATGTGTTTTCACGACAGATACAGTATGTGTTATGAAATGGATAGAGTGTCAGCAATTAGCTTGTCAAGGTGGCTGTAAAAAACATCTGAGTAATACTTGCCATTAAGCTTAGAATGTGACATTTTTTTAAAAGTCAACACTTTAAAATGTCATATTTGCCATACGCCAAGCGTTCTTAGTGCAGTAGCAGGGCCAGAAATGTGGGGGGGTGGCCGAGGTGAGACCGTTACTCACGTTGGGTTGATACCTGAAATGTCTAGATGGTCGCCCCTGGTCACCACATACTGTAGCTCTGCCACTGCAGCAGCACACTGTAGTACATTCAGGGCCAAAAGTTCATCCAAGTGTTTGAAAGGCTGAAAGTTGGACTTAATATTGGAAGCCGTGGTGTGAGTGGAGGTGTCCAACACATCCCATGCAACACTGAAGAAGAAAAGTCATCTAGCTCTGAAGGAGCGCACATATTATTGCTGGTCTTTGCTGGTCAGACCATGGACCATGCTGGTGTATGCTGGTGTATGCTTTTCCCACCACAATTAGTGGCTCAACTCGAGTTTTTGTGGCAGTCCCGCAAAATACATCACACCTTACCAATGCTATAGAAAAATGCTGAAATACTAAAGCATCAAGAAGCGTCGTGAAGTAACCTCTTTTCTTGAGAAACTTGGGACTGTCCAGTCTCTACATCTGGATGAAATTGGGGATCCAATACATATGGCTGCATGTTAAAAGCAGCCATTTTTTTAAAAAAATACATGTTTGTAATCAGCTCCTATACCATTTATCAACTCCTATAAAGTTGGGTTCGCAGGGAGCAGCACAACAAGCATTCGGGAGTGTGACCAACCACAGCGGAGTGGCCGTGCCTGGAGGCGGGCCATGGGTGGAATACCTTAAAACAGATTGTTGTCGCCAGAAGCAAAAAATCCAAAGAAATGGAATATGTGCAGATTCTAGAAGAACTAGAAAGCTGTATGTGCTGGTTATTGTGTGTAGCTACTCTATAGGGGTCCACATTTCAATACAAAGGGCAGAAAAATGATATCATAGGTCCCCTTTATATACGGGTTTTCCAAAGGTCGGTCGGCAACCATGTGTTGAACGTCTATAAATATGTCCTAATTGTATTCTGGATTGCCCCCTTCCCAAGTGGTTTTATTCCCAGTCCAGTATGACATCATTCAGACGGCAGTGCTGCTCCAGGTCAGACACTCGGTTTCCAGTTCTTTAATCTTCTTTCTTGACTTCTTTGATGTACCGACAGGTTCAAAGATTTGGGATATTTGTCTTTGGTAATTATATTTTATATTTTTGATGTGAGTAGTGTTTTTCTCTCCCCCTCACCTTTGTGTGTTGATCCAAGCTGTCAACAATCACTTAGATTTAGGGCAAAGTTGCTTGTAGCCACAGGATACTAACTTTTTCTCCCCTATGATTATTATTTTTATTGTTAGTGTTATCGGAGGCAGCCAGCCTTCTACTGGAGCGCCACACTGCCTCTGCTTCTTCTGGCATTGTAGTTCCTCTCCACTTCAATTTGTAAGGGCTCCACTCGCTTTTGGGCAGTTCTCTAAATTGTTTCTGTCAGCTTAGATAAACACACCCAGGCTTGGTCCATCCTGACTACACACACACACACACACACATACAGTATATACAGTATTTAGACATATATTAAGTAGATCAAGGGCCACATACAGAAAAAATACAATTGCAGACAGATATATTTTGTACATTAAATATGCTAAAAGCTATCCAATGTCATTCAATATATGCTAAGCTTTGTAGTTGACAAAACAAATTAGTGTAATATAAAATAAAGTGTAATTAAGAACACACTAATCCTTTTTTAGAATACCAAGAGGACCCATCAAAAAATGATCAGAGGGACGAAAATGGCCCCTGGGACATTTTTGACTAATAATAGTACATAGTCAACCATAAAACAGACATTATTTATGCATTCATTATTTTTAACAGGGGTTGACTATGTTCCGGATTGTATAGTTGAGCTTTTCAATGCTTGTGTATTTTTTTCCACAATGAAAATGTGCTGATCATTGCGCCATGCGGAAGACTAGAGGCTGAGATGGAGAGAAAAGATTGAGAAAGCATCTTCAGCCCGATTTGTGTTGGAAGTGATTGAAAAAAACCTGAGTCTCCAGCAGTCCCATCATTTTCAGCCCAAACGAATCTCCTTTGAAAAAGAATATCATCTTGTAGGGTATTTGTTGCCACTGTGCCCACGGGCTCGTCTCTCATATAAACATCCCTGCTCTTTAATTTCTTGTTTGTTAGTTTTTTTGGAGGGTCAGACATTTGTGATGACTGTCCCAGAGACAAACAAAGTAAGTCCGTCTATTCGTTTGCGTTTTTCCAGTGTTTTTTTTTTAGTTTCATCCCAGATGTGGTGTGAGGAACAAAGCAAGACAAAACACATACAAGCAGATGTAAATGTAATCCAACACGGAGTTGCTTAAACAAGACGATTTAAGCACTGACATGCCTGCAAGCGCAGTAGAAATCCTGGAGAAAAGAATAGCCTTGCCGCACACACTTGAAGAATCATCTTGCAAGAATATCAGCATGCATCCCAGAGGAGCAGGGAGTGTTTTTAAATCAGATCAGGAAACAATGCAGCATTTTTTAATCAGCCCAGCGAGTAAGAGTGTTGCCCGAAGTGCAATGATCATCGGAAGTTGTTAATGTCGTGTTTATTATGAAGCTCAATGTGCTCACCAAACAGAACAGGAATTGCTGAGAGGGGTGTTTTTACAAAGAACGGATGGAAGAAAATCAGTCAAGAATCCTGTGACAAGAACCAATTTGACTTTTGAACTCAAGTTTAAAAGTCACCATTGACCAAGCTACTAAGCTACTACCAGCTACTCTAAGCACTAATATAGAGAAAGTTCCAAAACGGGGACCTGAAGGCAACTGAAGCCATTAATTGCCCTCAATGCTTTATTCACTCACAGTGGAAGGCAACATTTTCAGCAACAAAAAACCGGCAGATGGCGGCGGAGGGTCTAGTGATGCCCTCAGGGTCTGCAAAGACAAAATCCTTTTTCATATGAAAAACATCACATCCTGTTTTGGAAAATAAAGAGAGAAAGTCTCATCACTGGAAATATTGATCATAAGAGTTTGGCTCATTAACGTCTGTCTGCAGAGCACTGCTGCCTTTTATTTCCCAACACGTCAACTAAGAAAGCGTGTGGCGATGAAACCACCAAATTAATCTTTTTTATTACAACTAAAGCACATACACAGCAAAAATCATTTATTATTAAACTTCACAACAAACAGCACATTTTTACAAAAGCAGCACACATTAGTTTTCTTCTTTGTTGCTAGGCAGAATCCATGCGTGTGGGTGCGGGATCTTGGGGGGGTCAGCCTTGGCTTTGCCCGCACCCACGAGGCTGGTGGTTCTCTGGTGGTGGGAGCTTGGACTTGCTGCATGGGGCCGGGTTTACTGGGTGGTTGGAGGCAACCCCTCTCCTTTTGTACATTCTCCGTGACAATTACACATTCACACATACGCATATGCACACATTACGCACATGTATATGTAAATACACAACAGAAATACACGTATCCATATGCGCACTAACATGGGTACTTCCCTGCACAATCCACCATCTTATCCATGATGTCAGTATGCTAATGGGATGCTATTATCACAGTTAAAATGATGTCAAGCAATGAGATTGTAGTTATTGCAACCATATTGCAGTAATTCTGTTTACTATCATGGTTCATGTCGTCATTGTTACTATGGCCACTGGTATGTTTGGCTGTTTCATTTCAGTGATATCACTCTGGTTGTTTGATACTTTGTCCTCTCCACTGTGACCCTTTGTAGCCATCATTGACATCTAACTGATGCAGTCCCGTTTGTCACTGTTGTTGTCATTGGAATTGTTACTGCTCGCTCTCTCTCGATCTCGATCTCGATGCGGATGTAAGATTAAATAAGCTTTGTTTCTTCCTATACCTTTTGGACATGTGGAACTTTGAATTGTATGCAATGTTTTCCATTGGAATTTCTATGCATGTTGAAATGAAATTAAACTATGACCATTACCAAAGTGTATTGATTTTTGGATTCGGATCGTAACAAGCATGGACATTGCACCATATTTCTGATTTTAAATCAGGTGTCCGAGGCTGGCAAACAGGATCTCAATGCAGAGAAAACATAATTTATTCACAAACGGCAGAAAGCAAGGCGGGGATAAGGGTCAGGGTCAAGGTCAGGAGACACAGGGAACAAGCAAGGTAAACATGACAATCTGGCGACGAACACAAGACACCAGGTAGACTAAATAGCGCGTGGGAAGATTGGCTGCAGGTGTGCTGGGTGGCTCCTCCCACCGACTCGGGGTGCATTGCGAACAGAGGAAGACAGGCGGCAGCAAAGCAGCGCAAACAGAACCATGACATCAGTGTCACTTTTTATTGTTGGAATTGTTGATGAAAACCTGGATAAATAATACGCAAATACACTGGAATACTCTCTAAGCACTGTAGTCTGTGTGTCATGGGAAATGGGACAATGCAATTGCAAATAAGTCAAATAGACTGTTCATTAAGACAAAAAGAAAAGTGTCCAGTGTTTATGTAACATATAAACAGTTTGTTCATTTATAAGTCGCTCTGGAGTATAAGTCACAGGAACTGCCAACCTATGAAAAAAAGACTTAGAGTCCAGAAAATACGGTAATGTCAAAGTGCTTCCCAATATCCAACAATTTGGCCATTCCATACTGGATTAAGGCTTGTGGAAACAAGTTCACGCATCTCTTTTTTTTTTTAGACATTCTTAATAGTGACAGTACACAGGAAGTAAAGATAAGAGTTAGCATTCCCAGGCCTTAAAAATAAGTCGTTTCAACTTCCTGCTGCTGCATCTTGCAGGATTAACATCCCTGCATCAGCTTTGCGTGCTAAATGATTCATCATTTAATCAAAAAGAAATCACTCTATTAATAAGTCTTGTTCATGATTAATTGAAGGCTTAAAAATCGGTGAAAAAAGACTAAAATGTCATTCCAGAGCAGCCAATGAAGCAATGCTGTGTAATCAATACTTAATGGCTCATTTATACTTCCAGCCTTGAAATACCATGTTCAGTGTTGGAGATGTGGGATTGTTGGTTTGGACTTTAGAAAGCTAAGAAGGACTACAAGACATTGACCTAACGTTTTTAACTTCTGGAGGCTGATTGGCGATAGAACCCTCTCTCAGAGCCTTTCTGCCAGAAAACTCCATTCCAGAACAAGGTGACGCTGTATGGTGTTAAATTAAAAAAAAAACCAAATAGAAATAATATAGAAATTAATTTATATGTAAATATATATAAATATATGGTTATACCTATATATATATATATATATATATATACATATCTTACTTATCGTGTGGAAATATGGGGTAATAACTACAAAAGCAATCTTCACTCTCTAAATGTACTGCAAAAAAGGTCAGTAAGGATAATTCATAATGCCGCCTACAGAGAACATACTAACTCCTTATTTCTAAAATCACAAATACTTAAACTTGCTGATATAGTTCATCTTCAAACAGCTAAAATAATGCATAAGGCTAAAAACAACCAATTACCTAAAAATGTCATCCAATACTTCTCTACAAGAGAGGAGAAATATGATCTCAGGGAAGAACTACATTTGAAACACTTATACGCTCGGACTACGTCAAAAAGCCATAGCATTTCAGTATGTGGAATCAAACTGAATCAGGAACTCCAACAACATGTGCCTGATGTTGCTGTCGTTAGGAATTGTAAACAATTTGCTGGTAATTAAAACGAGGAGCAGTGCTTGGGAGAGAGTGGAGGAAGCAGAGCTTGGAGGAGGGCAGAGAGCTTTCTGTTTAAATACACGCCCACCTCTTTGTGACATCATAAAGGAACAGTTTTGCAACGCCTTTTGAAACGGAGTGTTTTAAGCCATCCCAAACTTATTTTAGGGCTCACTTCCAAATGCACAGACCTCGTTATCTGTGACATTGGCATCGTTTAACAGGAGAATACAACATTCTAATTACATTTATAGGTCAGAAAAGTGTAAAAAGCACAATAGGTCCCCTTTAATCTTAATGACAAAGGCGTAATACAACATTTCTTGGTGTGGCAAATGTGTGGCAATTTTATAACTGCCACACAAATATATAAATTTGCATACCATTTCTGTAACTTTAAACTTTATGTCACAGCCCTTCCTAATTATTCCAAGGAACAATTTGTGATTGATTGGAATCTCTGAGGTAACACCTGGGTGTTGCAGTGAAATAAATGCCGATACGAGCACCTCTGAAATACGGCAGCAAGTTCCTAAACTTCAGTAGTTTCAATTTGGATGCTTGTTGCTCAGCAGTGTAATTTACCTCTAATCCGTTCTGCTGCTCACTCCTCTGTCAGTCAGGCTAATCAGTGCTAGCACAGCACACACTTCCGACTAAGATTTGTATGCGGCGTGATGAGAAAGTCACCTGATGATGTTATTAATATTATTTATATTTCCTTTGAAGACTTTTAAGTGTTGTTTGCTTTGTAGATGGAAACACTGTGACTGGCATGAGGTACTTTCTTATGATGACTGAAAAGTTGAAGCAAACTAAAACTTTGTCCGTCGGGAGGTGGGGAATGTCAGTTTACCATGCAAACAGTCGTTCAGACATTTTCTGTCAAGGCAACAAATGTCAACGTGTTTGTTGGTGCCCATCAGTTCATTACGATTCATCCTCAGGGCTTTGTGAAGGACTTCACCAAATGTCACACACCTCCATGGCAGTTTGTCCAACAGCAACATCCTGGCACTTCTGTAAACTAGCGTGTTTATTTTTTAACATGTACACAGTGTGTATAGTAGGGATGAGCCGAATACTGGTTATAAACAAGTATCCGTTATGGATCATGCAATTTTGACGTAGATGCGAGTATGACAGTAATATATTTTTTTTAAATGCTCATTATGTATTCACCCTTCATGCTCTGTGATTGGCCAGTCACACACCATGACCACATCTCCCTCGACTTACTTTGCGGCGGCAGTGACAGAGGAGCTGAGCGGTGCCTCATTCACGTACACGGTGATATTGGCAAGTTAAAAATGTTTTGTGTTGCATTGTTTACGCTGCCTCCACTTTGTTAGGTTTTCTTCAGCTTTTCTACAGTTTTCTTGGTCACTTGGAAGTCACTTGGAAGACTTTACTTTAGTGATGATGAGATGAAGCCCCATGAGGCTTCGAACCATTTCAGTCAACTGGTTGGAGAATGGATTCATTTCTTGAAGCTTCATGTACACACGAAACCACCTGCTGGCCTTGGATACAATTACAGGCGGATGTATCTTCATGTGTGATGCATTGAATGCTGATCTGTTTTGGCTCTTGGAAATGATTATGTACTACAAAAAATTGTATAACCAAATGATTAATCTACAAAGTGTAAGATAAAATATACAGTATGAAGCGCCGAAGAACTGGAGTCTGAGGCGGAGTGTCGAATTTGGGAGAAAACTTTATTTTTCTTGCCAACATTAACTTGCACTCTTTTGCTACGTAAAGGCATGAAAGACATGAAAGCCCCGTCTCTCAACCACAACAGGAAGCGGAAAACCCCCCGTCCCTTGCGCCTACCCTCCGGGTGGCAACGCCTCCCCTATCGATAGTCCCGGGGTGAATTACCTACCACTACAAGTATATATAAGTATACAAGTATGTATAAAATACTTTCTTGTCCATAAATGCCATGTATCATGTGATATGGCTAGCTTCATCATGTAATTAATATATTAATATTAATATATTAATATTATAATGTAGTACTATTAACCTTACCATGAACAGGTGAAGGTCCAGTTTCATCTTCATGCTCATGAAAGGCACGTTATATGAAATTATGTTATATGCATATACCGCAAATTGTCTGTTTTACGCATATATCGGATTTATATCCGGTATATGCGTTAATCGGATTTTATCCGTTATAAAAAGGCACTTCCTTGACTATGTTTCCAATGTACCTGTACTGGGCAATGAAAAGAGACGTAAGGTAATTAGAATTTAACTTTATTGGACTCTGATCATAACAAATTGTTAATTAAGCTAGGCCCTGTTACGCCCGTCAGGCCTACGTTATTTCCAATAGTGAGGTTAAGATCTCATTCACTGCTGTGCTAGTATTATTGACGTCACTCACTTTTATATTTGTCCTAAATCTGGCCACGATGCGGCCATCCGATATATGCGAGGGAAATTTAATGGAAATGCATTGGAACGGGACTGGAGATTTTGTCCGAAATAGGCGAAATCCATTATAAAAAATCCGATATATGCAATGAATTTTTATTGGAAATGCATTACAGAAAAATTGGTTCTTTTTTATCCGTCCGTTGTGAGCGAATTTCCGATATATCCGAGTCCGATATATCCGAGATTTACTGTACATTGAAACTGAACTTGAAACCTAAATGATGACCTGACTCAGCTACTTAGGCTGATTGGAGGCAGCTGGGAGCTGCTGCTTCTTCACTCTCCCGACCTGAAGCTGCCGCACGCCACGACTCCTCTAGCAGCTCAATCACCTTGTCCAGCTGTCCCTGCCTCCTCAACCAGAGGACTCTTGCTACGTTTTTGCTATCCTGGTGTGCGGCCTTCTGCTGCCACCAGCGCCCTACTTTGCCCCTTTTCTGGCCTTAAGCTTTGTTTGTGAGTAAGTCTATTAAAGGACTTTTAATGGCCCCAGTCTGCATCTGCATTCTGTGGTCCTACACGGACATGTAACACCTGTGAGTTAAGGTAGAATTCTGAGTTCTGACTCCTTTTTATTTCAATGTGAATGTAGTTTTGTTCTTATTTTCCATTTTTTTGTAAAGACTCTTCCACACACTCGGTCATGCTGGACATGGCTGACTCCATGCAGTGTGAAGCTGATGTAATACCACGTCAATGTAACATTGCAGTATTGAGTGAGGGACCAATGTTCAAACTGCAACGCAGAATGGGGCGATCGTGTTGAAATCCAATAAGAACTATAAAACTAAGAGATGTCATTCTTTTATCAGACATCATTACATTGGGTCATCTCAACCATTAGAAAACAAACATATCTACTCAATTTTTTAAAAATCCCTTGAACTCAAATTAGAGTAAAGTTTGGCTTTAGCTGGATCTGAAACAATGCCTTGAGGTAACGTGTATTGTTATGATATATGTATATGTAAATGCCTCTTTAGAACAAACTTCCTGATACAAGTTCTCCAACACAATCAAAAACGTCTTTTTTCTGAAGCACTTCAGCTGCTGTAAGGTGGAGCTAAGATAAGCTAAGATTAGATAAAAATGAAATGATCCTTCCCTGAGGAACTGTCTTTCACAGTCAATCCTGGCCACCGTGCATCATCTCCAAAAAAACCTTCCACACCTAAATGGTTCCGCTTCCTTTCCCGAGCACCATCCAGAAACCAGAGTTAGGTCTCGCGCGGGGCAGCAGCCTCATGCATTATTCAGCAACACACCGAGAGCGTCGACAAATGATTTTATGTAGCGGGGAAAGATTCATCTTTGGGATTGGGACGGGAGAAGCTAATGTGTTTATTATGCCCACATAATGGCATGAAATTGAGGCCAGCGTGGAGGATTCAGAGGAGTGTTTATACTTTATATTCATCACAGGGATGCATCAAATACCTCCCGGTCAAATGATGACGGGTGTGTGTGTGTGTTTACATACATGATGTTTGTGTGTATTGTCATGAATGTACACTTAAGAAGGTTGTTTGCTTCACGGAAAGGAAACAGTTGTGGCAGTTGAAAGAAACATGCAGGGATTAGGGTTGGGGGGGTTAGGGCTGAGCCCTCCTCCCCATGGGTAGCATTACCCTGTCATCTGTTATTATTGGTTTAATTGTTAATTGGTTTAATTGTTATTAATGCTGTGGAAAACAAGGAGAAAAAAACAGGAGACCCCTCAACTTTTTGTGTACATATTGTCATAATGGTAGTATACCCTCTTTGCAGTTTCAATGGCACTTTTGTTACTTGATGCTGTTGCACAGTTCCACCACAGGGGGTGCTGTTGCTTGGTTAGTTGGGAAGGCCACGTGTAACAGCCTTGTGGAGTCTGAAGAACAAAAGAAAGAAAATAAAGTTCTTTTCCTCTTCACTTCTGCACCCTACACAGACAGAAAACATAAATTACACAATGTAACAAAAACCTAGTGTAAATCCCGCCAGACGTGTAAATGAAACGAGGCTCTTTTTATTAAAACCAACGATCAAAATAACATAAAACCACTTGAAATGACAAATATTTCGACATAAAAACAATATACAAAACACAGATGACCAAATCTTAACTAAGCAACACATTTTGTCTCCAGCTCCTTAACTGGACCTACCCTCGTCAATGCCAACCACGTTGTGTGGCAAAGACAGGAAGTGCTACCATAGCTGGGGGCAACTACGGAAGCTCGGGAAGGAGCAGAAGTGAAAGGATAAAACAAAGCACATACAAGGAAGGCGATGAAAATAGAGTAAACACGATAAGAAAAATAAATAACTAATTGAGATAAAATTCACACAATTACTAAATAATAATAAATTCACACATATAGAAAAAAATAAGGTGCATTTTTAACTTCTTTGCATTTTTAAGAAGAATAAACTCTTGCTGTGTTGGGAAGGACCAACTTGTTCCTGCTCTTTTTTGTGTTTCAGGTTGGTAAAAAAGTGTTTTAAAGTGAACAACCACGATTTGTACTATAGTATAGACTTTCGATACATAGATGATCTTTGGAGTTGTTTATGTGAAAACGCCTTAGATGTCAATTTGCTGTTGATAAGCCAACACCAGCCTGCTGCCTCTCCCCTGCAGCAACTCCAGAATAGAACAAGGACCAGCTCTTCTCCAAGAGTTTGGTTGCAGAACCCAAACGGCTCCAAAGACCTACAAGATCTTGCTGCAGATGGTGTAACATTGCTCTACTAGTCAGTGCACTTTGCACAAGGAGATGCTGTACGGGAGAGTCATGGGGAAGAAGCCTTTTCTGCACACATGCCACAAATGAAATCGCTTTAGGAATGCTAAAGTACATTCGGACAAGCCAGCTTCATTTTGGAATAAGGTGCTGTGGACTGATGAAAGTCAAATGGAGTTATTTGGACATAACAAGGGGCGGTATGCATGGCAGATGAAGAACACAGCATTCCAAGACAAACACTTGATACCCACAGTAACATTTGGTGGTGGTTCCATCCATCTGTGGGGCTGTGTGGCCAGTCCAGGTACTGGAACTCTTCAAGTTGAAGGCGGCATGGATTCCAGTCAGTATCAGCAGATTCTTGCCAACAGTCTTCAAGAATCAGTGACAAAGTTAAAATATTTCTCATGTCCACCTCTCAGTCCTTAGCCTAGTCCTTAATGCTACGTTCACACCGACGCCGAATCGATGGCGAATTAAATCAGCGAGCAAAGCGGCGGCAAAGCGTAACAAAGCTTAATGAAAGCGTAAAGACCGTAATACAGCGTAAGAAAGGTTTGAGCAATTCGGGACATTCGGCAAGAGCGCCAAAATATTTTAAACTGTTTAAAAATTTGAGGCGATCTGTCACGAATTGCGTAAAGCAGGGAGAGCGTATTAAAGCTTATCAAAGCGTCACAAAGCTTATCAAAGTTTTGCTCAAAGCGTAGGAAAGCTTAACAGAGCTTGGTTCAAAGGATCAATGGATCTGCTGCATCTTTATTATGCTCTGGATCAGAGGCGGGATCTCGAAATTTTCCATTGCGTAACAGAGCTTAACAGAGCCTATCAATGCACAAGAGAGCTTGATAATCGTATCAGAGCGTTATTTAAAACGTGATAAGCGCACCAAAGCTTATCAATCAGTATTAAAGCGTATCAAAGCGTGATTTAAAGCGTAACAAATCCTGATCAATCGGCATCAAAGCGTGAGTAGCCGTAGCGATTCGGGAAATAATTTGTCGCCTAAAGCGGGAACGAATTTCGTATCAGAGCTTATCAGAGCATAAACATATCTGAGGAGATCGTGAGATTTTTTGAAAAATGACGCCAAATTCGTCGTCGATTCAAAGCGCGACATTCGGCGTCGGTGTGAACATAGCATAACTGACAATGGTTACTGTACTAGCTGTACTGGGTTTTTTTTAGCTAACATAAATCGTGTATATATGTAATTGTGTATAAAAAGGATTTTCCAGTAAGAAGTAGCCTCCAAGGTATGACATCACACATTGCACTCATCCTGCCAAGGAAACAGCAACTATTTGTATTCACACATAAAGTAACTTCCATACATCTGATTCAAAAGAAAATATATACAGCATAATTGACTGCAATCTAAATACAAAAAGCCTACATGAAGCTGGAATTTTACAACAAACACTTGTTCACTGGTCCCTGTCCTCACCCTCTTGGCCGTCCTCCTCACCCTCCTGGTTGTCCACACAATGTTGTCTGTCTGGCCACAGATTCTCGTCCACATCACAGCATATACAGTATTATCCCTTGCAATGCAACAAGGGAAGAAATGGTGTGCATGTCGCAACTATCCTTTACGGTGATCTCCTGAAATATCCTCACAACCAGCGTCCAATGCATGGAGCAAGGACCTCTGATCTTGAGCACGATGCCCATACACTCTCTACCTCCAAGTGGAGAAAAACTCCTCAATAGGATAAAGGAGAGGAGAGTAAGTTTGTAAGAACACTATGACCATTTCAAGAGATTCATACTGTATATGAGAGAAAAAACATTAGACGTTTAATCATTTGCAAAGATGAACAAGATTTGCAATTTGATGAAATTCATTCATTCATTTTCTACCGCTTATCCTCACAAGGGTCGCGGGTATGCTGGAGCCTATCCCAGCTGTCTTCGGGTGAGAGACAGGGTTTACTTTGTACTGGTGGCCAGCCAATCACAGGGCACATATAGACAAACAACCATTCACACTCACATTCATACCTATGGACAATTTGGAGTCGCCAATTAACCTAGCATGTTTTTGGAATGTGGGAGAAAACCCACGCATGCACGGGGAGAACATGCAAACTCCACACAGAGATGGTCGAGGGTGGAATTGAACTTGGGTCTCCTAGCTGTGAGGCCTGGGTGCTAACCACTCGTCCGCCTTGCAGCCGATTTGATGAAATGAATGAGACATTCAATTCTGGTGTGAACAATTGCCAAATGGCTTGGATGGATGTTTGTTTTGATTGTTTTGCTTTCTTGAATTAGCAGCAATCTTTATACAGGTGATAATGTTGTTTGCATAATTTCTTGTCTTTTTAGACTGACTATGCATTTGCAGAAAGGGGATTTGAAGACTATATTTCTTTCAATAGATGAAAATGACATCCACAGCTTTACTTTAACAATCAATAAAAAAACATGTAAATTAGATTTCTTATTTTCATATCCACAACAAAAAGTAGTGGGGTCAACGCCTGAGAAAACCATTCCTTTCCCAACGGCACCATCTGCTGGTCTTCAATTGTACTGCAAAAAACAAAGTTGTGCCTCTGCTTTGGTCTTCACACACACACACACACACTTTTCCCTTCAGGGGTCGCCACAGCAAATCAGTCACTTCAATCCAACCCTGTCTTCTGCATCTGTCTCTCTCACACCCAACTTCCCTCATGTCCTAATACTAAAATTACTAATTAATTAAATAAAATGAAAATACAAATAAAAATAATTACATAATAATTGGGACTACGGCGGCAGGCGGTCGAGTGGTTAGCGCGCAGACCTCACAGCGAGGAGACGAGGGTTCAATTCCACCCTCTGCCATCTCTGTGTGGAGTTTGCATGTTCTCCCCGTGCATGCATGGGTTTTCTCCGGGTACTCCGGTTTCCTCCCACATTCCAAAAACATGCTAGGTTAATTGGCCACTCCAAATTGTCCATAGGTATGAATGTGAGTGTGAATGGTTGTTTGTCTATATGTGCCCTGTGATCGGCTGGCCACCAGTCCGGGGTGTGCCCCACCTCTCGCCCGGAGACAGCTGGGATAGGCTCCAGCACCCCCGCAACCCTTGTGAGGAAAAAGTGGTAGAAAATGAATGAATGAATGAATGAATTAGGAATACATTGGTCTATGTTTTTTTTTCATAAATCCACCAATTAACCTATAAGGAAATAATAATAATAATTGGAAAATTCCAGCGGACCTTTTGATGGGCATGCAACCTGTGCTGTGTCTGCTGTGCCAACGCCATCGAGCAATGTCTGTGCATACATTATGGAATTTAGCACATTAATTAATTTAAGTCCATTCATTCATTCATTCATTCATTTTCTACCGCTTTTTCCTCACGAGGGTCGCGGGGGTGCTGGAGCCTATCCCAGCTGTCTTCGGGCGAGAGGCAGGGTTTACTTTGGACTGGTGGCCAGCCAATCACAGGGCACATATAGACAAACAACCATTCACACTCACATTCATACCTATCGACAATTTGGAGTCGCCAATTAACCTAGCATGTTTTTGCAATGAAAACCCACGCATGCACGGGGAGAACATGCAAACTCCACACAGAGATGGCCGAGGGTGGAACTGAACTTCGGTCTCCTAGCTGTGAGGCCTGCGTGCTAACCACTTGACCACCGTGCAGCCTTTTAGCTGTATTCCTCACTTCTAAAGGCTAATACAGACATGGCATGATGCAGGGTTATAGAGGACCGCCTAAACCAGGGGTGTCAAACTCATTTCGCATCGTGGGCCACATACGGCCTAGGGAGATGTCAAGTGGGCCGGACCATTAAAATTATACCATACTCTGCTATAAATAACCAAAATATCATGTCTTTCCTTTGTTTTGGTGTAAAGAAGCACATTAGGAAAATATTGAAATTTAATGAACTATACTTTTACAAAACATTTCATGAAACACCTCATATTTCCTTAGACAAATGTGCTATTTACTTTTATCATTCACAAATATGCACTGATCCCACTGATTGTACAAAGGCACAAAACTTTAATTTGTACTGAAAAATATAGTAATGCACTTTCAGATTAAATGAGACTTTTAAAGAAAGGGATTTTTAAACCACTTACACATACGCATATAAAATCTAAATGTAATCCCTGCGTACATCTTACAAACTAAGGAGAGTGATTTTAAATGTGTAATGAAGAAAGTGTTTGCCTGTCCTGTAAATCTGTAAACTTCATACATGAAACATACATACACATACAATATATACTGAAAATGTATGGAGTTGTATGAACAGTAGAATTCCATCACACAACTTTTGTTTTGAAGCTGTTGACTAACATTAAAGTGCACATTTTTTTAAATCACCACAGTAAGGATTCATCTTCACAGAGCTGTATTCTATCAATGCAAACAGTATCTAAGGCAGCATTTTAAAGGTGTTAGTCTAGTCTGGACTTGTATTTGTTCCTGAAACTTGGCATCTTTTGGCCTGTACAAGTGCATCAACACCAGGTGTCATGTCCTGACTAGCTGTCACTTTCAGAATGTCATTTAAGTGCTTGTTTGTGAGCCTTGAACGCATTTTTGTTTTATTGATATTCATCACTGAGAAAATTTGTTCACAAAGGTAGGTTGTCCCAAACATGCACAAAATTTTAGCAGCCAGGGCTGTTAATTTGGGGTACCCTGGTAGTAGATACTGATAAAATCTGTCCAGACCTACAGAGGCTTCGATGCTAATGCTATTTCGCTAGCAATTAGGTAGCTGGCTTTTACCGCTGCTTCACTGACTTCTCGGCTCTTGATGAAAGTTGACTGCTGTTTCCTCAGACCCGCCAGCAATTCGTTAATCTTATCTCTTCTCAGTTGTCCTTGCAAGCCGTCATATGTTTCGCTGTGATGAGTCTCGTAGTGGCGTCGAATATTATATTCCTTCAATACCGAAACTTGTTGCAAACACACCAAGCACAAAGGTTTTCCGTGCATCTCTGTAAATAGATAGGACGTGGTCCATTTTTCTTTGAAAATTCTACACTCCTTATCTACTTTTCTCCGTTTGGATAACGACATTTTGGCTAATGAGGGTGTAGCGGAGAGGTAGAGACCAAGGTATTAACAACGTCGTAACAAGCAGCAGATGGCGCATTGATACCGTCTGCTGTTTTCAGTCTGTCTCAGTGATGCGGCTTGTTTTTCTACTCTGATGGAAATAATGCGCCCCTTAGCGGATAATCTACGAATTGCAGCGAATTAAAAATATTAATTCCATGTCTTTTATGCATTTTTCCACTTTCAAATTATCCTGCGGGCCTGATCGAACCTCCTTGGGGGCCGGTTCCGGCTTCTAGCATGCTAACAGTTAGCATGTTAGCTTTTTTGATAAATTCCTCAGGTGATGTACGCACTGCATTGCTCAGTGGCGTGGCACAACAGACACTGGGCTCGAGGTTCACAGGACAGGTTGCATGCCCATCAAAATTTCTGTGGGAATTTTCTAGTTAAATTATTATTATATTATAAAAAAGTTCAATTTTTTATGTAGTACAATTCAAAAAGACAAAGTCAGTTTTTTCACAACACCAAGGGTCAAATATTTCAGTAATGATGATTATAGTTTTCAGCTGTTTATACTTCCTGTTGTTTAAGTCCATTTGTCATGAAATCACATGACATCCGTTGCAATAATTCAAGGTACCTGCAGATGTCATGTCAGACATTTTTACAGGCAACCCCAAATATGGTGGCCATTGTGTGCGTGGTGACAAAGTGATTCACGTGGTGATTTCATTGTCGCGCTGCTGACAAGGTGGAGTAACGAGGGGGGAAAAAAGCCTCCGTGGCTTTTGTGTCATTGGCTGCGGTGAAAGATTTACAGCTTAATGGGAGGCGAGCAAAGCGGCCGATGACAAGGCCTTCGCTGCTATCCATCAGTCAGCCTTTCATACGCCTCACTTTGATTCCACTGCGGTGATTTAGAGGCCGCATACGCGCATGACACTGGAGGGCGATGCCGCCAGCTACAAATGGAGGTTCGGTCTTGTCACATTTCATATAATCTCATTTTTAAATGCTCGTTCCATCATCCCAGAGACTTTTTGGGCCTCAAAGGCTCCCGTACTCGGGCACGTGCCAGACCTCGGGGGCTAGCCTTTTAAGCTAATAGCCGCTAGCACACTAGCAACACTATTGAGTGAATTCATATTGATGGTAATGCACATTTTTAAATAAAAACACAATATGTTACCATGATTTCACTGAATTATTCTATTGATAACAATGGCATGGAATAGACAATAGTTCTTCATTGTCATAAATCGAATAAGGCACAACAAATTACTGCGTACATCAGCCTAACATATGACGGAGCATTAGGGCCACATTGAAAAAGAAATAAACATACATTTACCAGGATGAAGTTTTAAATTCATATAATATTACCTTTGACGAAGGCCAAAGGTCACAGAAGTTGCACCCTTTTCATAGCTGTCTCAGGCAATGCCTGTAACCTAAAGTTATAGTTTTTTTTTCTCTTCTAAATTTCTAAACTTTATTCTCATAAATATCAGACTTTATTCTGGTAATATTAAAAGTTTTAACTAGTTTTTAATAGTTTTTTAAATTTTTATTTTTTTAAGTAAAAGTTTTAATTAGTTTTAATATTTTTAATATATATTTTTTTAGTTTTAATATTAAATATATTAAACTAATAATATATTAAATTATATTAATTAATATATTAAATATATTAAATTGATTTAATATTTAAATATTAAAGTTTTAATATTAAAAGTTGTAAATTTACAACTTCTCGAAATCTCAGGTCATTTTAATACATCATAACAGGCATTGCCTGAGACAGCTATGGAAAGGGGGACTTATGACAAAGGTTATGACAGTTTTTCTCGTAAATGTACAACTTTATTCTTTATTTGTTTATGTTTATTTTTATGTTTATTTTGTTTTATTTGAGTTTTTTTCGTAAATTTACAATTCTCAAAATCTCAGATTATTTGAATATTCAGCTGTAACGGGCTTTGCCTGAGACAGCTATGGAAAGGTAAATTTTCTATTTTTTTCTGTATATTTATGACTTTATAACTTTGAACAAGTTAGAACTAGGTTCTAACTATGAAAATATTCACTTTATTAATATTGAATCCTACATTGCGGAAATAAACTTATCGCTGTCCCCGCAATAAAGGAGGGATAACTGTAATGTTTGCATTACACAGTTATGTACTGCATTACATTGCAGTCATTTCTGTTCTATGGTTATCATCACATTCCTCCCACTTAGCAGGAGATTTGCTACCGATGACACTGTTACTGTGATGCATTTAGCATATGAAATGGTTGTCTATCCCATGTTTTCCGAACTATTGATGCTTTGAAAGTCAATAGCAAGACATGCATTGGCAATCTAATGAGAGACTAATGAGGGAAATTAAGGATTGCAACCAGAGCTCATCACCAGATGTTTGCATTCATTGACGTCTCCAATTGAGGATCATAAAAGGCACCATCAGTCTCTCACTGAGTCCATTCACAGGTCCGCCAACATCAGAGCTGGGGCCCTCCCTGCGGTGCGAGCCAGGTCGGGCCCCCTCGTCCTCATGCAGCCCCACACGGTGAGGAGGTCCGGCCAGAAAGGTGAACATTAACCCCGCTCCCATTCGGCAGGCCGTAAATCACCAAGGCGTCCAACGTGGATCGGCAGACAGCCTCCGCATGACAACATCAATCTGTCAGCTCGGACGCGGCCTAGCCTGCATGCTAATAACGGGAATGTGGACCTAAAATGAACACAATGCTGTTTTTAAATGAAAAATTTGTATTATTAAATGAGAATAAAGTGATTGCTCCCTAAACCTAATAACTGGTTAAGCCACCCTTAGCAGCAACAACTGCAATCAACTGTTTCCCATAACTTGCAATGAGTCTCTTCCTGCGCTGCGGCGGAATTTTGGCCCACTCATCTTTGCAGAATTGTTGTCATTCAGCCACATTGGTAGGGTTTCCAGCACAAACCGCCTTTGTCACAGCATCTCAATAGGATCCAGGTCAGGACTTGGACTAGGTCACTCCAAAGTCTTCAAGGCTTCAACCCAAGTTGGTTTCAGCTTGAGGTTACAAACAGGATTTTTTGGTAGACAGCAGAAGTCATGGTTCCATTTATCACAGCAAGTCTCTCAGGTTCGAAAGCAGCAAAAACGCCCCAGACCATCACACTACCGCCACCATATTTTACTGTTGCTATGATTCTGAAATGTGGTGTTACTTTTATGCTAGATGTAATGGAACACACAACTTCCAAAAAGTTTAACTTTTGTCTCGTAAGACCAGAGTATTATCCCAAAGATATTGTGCATTATCAAGATGTTTTCTGGCTAAATGGAGGTTTAATGTTGTCTTTCTTCAGCAGTGGTTTTGGTCTTGGAATGCTGCCATGCAGGTTGTTTTTGCCCAGTGTCTTTCTTGTAGTTGAGTCATGAACACTGACCTTAACTGAGGCACTCCTGGCAAGGTTGGCCACTGTTCCATGTATTCACTATTTGTGGATAATAGCTCTCACTGTGGTTTGCTGGAGTCCCGACGCTTTAGTAATGGCTTTATAACCTTTTCCAGACTGATAGATCTCAATTAATCTCAGTTATGTTTTACGTTTTTATGTTTTAGTTGGTTGGCAATCACTTTTTCTCACTTTTTCTCCCGTGATCATAAAAAGTTTCATTTAAAAAGTGTATTTTGTGTTCAGTTGTGTTGTAATGGACTGATATTTAAATTTGTTTGACGATCTGAAGGGGGCAAACACTTTTTCACACCACCGTATATAGATGCGAAATAAATAAGTATAATACAAATGTATGTATAAAGCCACATTCATATGAACGTATCCTCCTTGGTTACATTAGATTTTTTGTAAATGACAGGAATTTGTACGCTTCCGTTATCAAAGCAGAAGTGTCCCTGTGGGTGGTACAAGAAGGTGAGTGAGCGTTGCTGTGGCGACGCAACTCATCTCCATGACACAACAGAAGAGTGCTTGATGCGGGATGTCATGATGGAAGACTGCTGTCAGGCCCTGGCATGGGTATGTATTTCTTGGGCTAAAAACTCTGCTCGGTCGCAGTGACCAATTAGCCCTGGAAGAGAGTGGCCTCCTGACCCTTAACCCCTGCTGGGTAGTCTTATCCATTAACCCCTTTGGGCCTCAGCTGGAGTTGATGTAGCATCCTTTCTTGTGACACGCCTAAACACACGGCGGCATTCACCCCGCAGCTTCCACTTTCTGTCTCTTTGTATGTGTCCACCACTCCCTGGTGGTGGCAGCTCGCTCCTCGCCATGACCTCTGAAGGGCGGATGGAGCATTTAGGTTGGAGTTTACTCCGGTTTTCCGATTTCAGTTATTCTAGTTTATTTAATGGTGCTAATTGTGCTCCTATTATATCATGTCAGGGGTGTCCAAAGTGTGGCCCACTGCTGTTTTTTGATTGGCCCGTGGCACATTCATAAAACATAATTTAACAATAAATGATGGTAACTGAAAAAAGCGGAAGTTATTTTACAAGAAAAAAGCCAAAATATTAAGAGAAAAAAAGTTGCAATAACATTGTGATATTATGAGAAAAAACTACGTAAAAAACAAAGTTAAGATTATAGTTGTATAGTATAGATAACAAAAGTTACAATGTCACGGGAATATAGTCTTAATTATGAAAATAAAATTTACAGGATGAAAGTTAAAATTGTTGGAAAAAAAAATTCAAAAGCAGCTGTAATTTTAAGTCAAAATATTAAAATGGAAAGTTGTATTCTAACAAGAAAAATGTCACAATTTTACAAGACTAAACTTAAGAAAATAAATATTTGAATTAAAAACAATAATCACTGAAATGAAAATTCTGCACTAAAAGAGCAATATTATTCTTAGGAAAAAGTGAAGTCAAACAAGCGGGTTTGGATAGCAAAGCAAAGCATTAGCATTGCTAATGAGCGTTAGCATTCAAGCTGCATTAGTCTTCACGTTGGCAGGTTTGCCTACAGACCCAAACAGATGCTCTTCTATCTGCCTTCAGTTTCTTTTGGTATGGGCGAGTGAAAGAAGAAGTAAAAAGAAGGCCTGCTCAGATCTTTGGAGGCTTCCTGGGTGTGAAAATCAAAGAGGGCATTGAAAACCAAATGGGGCAACGTCAGTGGATTACAAGGCCGGGCCCAGCGGGACGCCAGGCTGCAGGTCAAGATGGTTGCAGGTCACGCCGGGTGGTTGGCTCGCCTCGCCTTAGCTAGCATCATTTAACCATCTATGCAGTGCATAACGCTGGGATGTGCTCTAAATTAGGAACCTGTCTGAAAATATCACACATATTGGTGAATTATTTTCAAATTTTCTGCATATTTCCCAACTTCAAGCGAGATAAACATGAATGCTTATTGGTTGGAAGCACGGTAGGTGATGTGTATTTGTATAATGAGGGACGGTGAGGCCTAAGGAGGTATTATGAGGCATCTTCTTTTTTTTCCTCATGTGAAATGTTCCCATAAAGGCCTGGAAAAGTCAGACATGAGTCATTCCGAGAAATGCAACACTCTTTAAATTGTTGTCTGGTCATAAAACTAACCTAAAATTAAACTACAGTCAAAATTGTGACACAATTTTGAAAATTCAAACAGCAAATTATGAGGTGATCGCACATTAGTTGCAGTTTTTCAACCTACAAAATACAAAGCGGTTGACCAATCCGGCCTCAAAATTTGCTACAGCAGACGGAAGCACAGCGGCAGCACTAGCATGACAACCAGGCTAAAGGCGATACCAGGACTCCCATTCCATCTGTTCATAGATCCAACATTATTATTCATCATGAAATCTCACTTAAATGTGTTTAAAGTGGGTATTTTACAATTTATTATATTATTTATTGCAAATGTTGATGTTGAAGGGGAGATTCTTGTAAAAAATGTGTATTTTTTATGAGAGTTTCTATTATTTGTGTTTTTCCCCATTTGCTAGAATATTTGATATTTATTTAAAATGTGTTTAATAAGTGAGAAACATTCTCAGGATGAGTCTGTCAAAAAGGGTGCGTCCATTATTTGTTGCTTTCAGTGGGGAGCTACTGTATCAGGTTGGCCTACTGAGAACACATACTGACATGAAAAAATATGAGGGCCACCCCACGACCCTAATCGTGCTAATCTACACGCGCTATAGAAAATGGATGGATGGAAAACAACAGAAAGATATGCTAAGAAATGATATACAATACAATGTGAATTATTAGTATGAACTTGGCTTTTTGTTCTGTTTTTCCATTTCCTGCAAGCTGTTTTTCCATTTAAAAATGTTTTCCAAATATTATATCTTTCTTCTTAAATAATACTAATAATTTTCTTTTCCTAATATGATAACTTTATTCTGTTAACTTTTGTCCCAAAATAATTTTCTAAAAATAACTTTATTTAGTTATTTTTTGTCATATGCCGACATTCATTTTCCTCACATTATTACATCATCTTTGCAAAATAATGACTTTTTTGTTAGATAACTATTGTTAAATTTGTTTCATTTAATATTTTCACTTCATTCTTGTGAAAGTACTGCAGATTTGTTTTATTTTTGCAGTTTTTTTACTCATACTTTTACACACTATTTGTAAATCTTGTTTATCTAATATTATTTTTTATAATTTTGTATTCATATTCAAATGTCTTCTATAACCAAGCCATTTCCCATGTGGATCAATAAAGCCCAAGTCTAAACCCACACTTTTGTGGGGCCTCCTATGAAAAAAATCTGAAAAATATGACAATAATAATGACAGTTCATGCTTTTAAATGTACTGTATGTGTAACACAAGCAGAGCAAAACACTTTGTTCACTTTGAAAAACAAAACTTTTACTCAATATTTTCTGAGAAGGTATAAATAATGATTTACGATTGATTTATGACTTTATACAAAAATAATACAGCAAATCAGACGTACGAGCGCCCTCCGATCAGATGGCAGTAAGCGGATAACAGTCACAACAACGACTTGAACTAATAATGACCTAATGCTCAACTGGAGAAGGGTGGGTGAGTGGGTACGAGGGTGGGGCCACTGGGATTTTCTAATACTGTTAAGAATGGCTGTTGGGACACCCAGACTCCCCCCCTCCGCTTGGGGGTGGATTCCAGTGTGACGAGAGCTGCTCACGACAACAATTTATGTTTTCATTCAAGCTGGGATGATGGGGCAGAATTATGAACCATACCAAAACATGGCTGTCGGGGGGGGGGGACTTGTAGTGTATTTGTTTTGTTTTGTTTTTTCTTTGTCTGCAGGCAGCTTGAAGCACAACTGCCTTGTTTTGGTGCCTTCACTCGTATAGTGCATGTATAACATCATATATATATATATGTACAGTATATATGTATTCATTATTTATAGTCTTGCACAACTTTGCATAGTCCTCTCAAGATTGTCAAAAAAATATATCACAGTATGCACACAAGAACAAAAAACACCTCGCAGGCATTCGGCAAACATGGAAGACTTTGTGGAGAAGAAGGCAATCATCCACGAGATCAAACGTGTCGGGATTGTCGCACAGTTCAAAGACTTCCGCTTTCAAATGTTTTTTTGTTTGTTTGTTCCTTTGCAAAAAGGGGGTCACCGAGGAAATACTGTGTTGGAAATCAGCCATCCAGCTTGATCATGTGACCTCGCTGCTCCTCTTGTTTGTCCACTGACTTCATCATCCACATTAATAGTTGCCATGGTTACACCGGGAGGAGGAAGAGGGTGGAAAAAATGCGCTGCGGTTGCCGGGCAGCGAGGAGGTCAGGTGTGCACGCTCTCACCAAGCTTGAAGAGGACACTGGAAAAAAAAAAGAAGGAAAAAAAGTAGGGCACAGTTACATAAAACAATAAAAGCAGTCGGGTCATGTGACACTTCCTGACACACAAAACCTACGCAAACAGCCCTCGGTGAGACACACCTGCCCAAATAAATTCCTCGCCCCTCTCCTCTAAGATTGTTTGTGGAATTTATTTCTGCAGCTGACCTCCAGCGTCGCGGCCCCGCAAACACCTGATAAAAAAGGTGACCTGCGGCCGAGACCCGGCTCGCTCATAATGGAGACGCAGGAAGGTGAATGCGGCAGGTAGAATGGAGGCTTGCTCGGTAAACAGGGAGTGTTGTAAAAAAAAAAAAAAAGGCTGAGCACGTTGGGAAGAAGGCTGCACCTGATAAGGAAATACCTGGGAGGGCCCTGCTGGACTAATTGTTGCTTCAATCAATCAAATCATACCAAGACGCACATTGCAGTCTCATCACTACAAGGCCTTTTGACTCACTCTCAAAATCTCTGACATGAATTATTTTTTTATGTTTTAATTATTATTGTTATTATTTTATTAGTATGTGAAATTTAAATACATTAAAATTATTATTAATTACTTGTATATGTGTTTATTTCCAACATATTATGTCAATTGTAATATTGTTAAAAAATGTAGTTGCATATCTTTAATATTTTCTAATATTGTAAAAATGTTGCAAATAATTGTATATATTTTTAGCTTGCTATTTTTGTTTATATTATTAAATATATGAATGTAATATTATTTTCCAGTATAATTGATCATCCTCTTTTAAAAAAAAAATTGAACAAAACAACATTTATATAAATATAAATACCCCAAAGAGGGAAAAACTAAAAATATGCAAAAAATACTATACTAAATATTACTACAATAATTTACTACTCTAAAACATATTTAAAAATATTTTTAAAGTTGTTGCTTTTCTGGCCAGGTATTTTTTGTTTTGTTTTATTTTGACATCTTCCTGTTCTTTCAAATCACACCAAGAAGCACATTGCAGTTTCCCTTCCAATACCATCTAATATTCATTATTTTCACCTGAAGATTTCTATGTCTACTTTGAAGGGCTCACTCCCACAACTCCATCACTTTGTTCTACTACACCGCAACGCTACGACTTGATCAACTCCGGCTTGTTTTGCTCAGTCATTCTGTTCATACATACTAGTATGTGTACATCACATACTAGTTAGGGGGTGCCGTTAGGGGTGTCTATATGTGCCCCGCTGGCGACCAGTCCAGGGTGTACCCCGCCTCTCGCCCGAAGTCATCTGGGATAGGCTCCAGCGTACCCCCGCGTCCCTAGCGAGGATAAGCGGCAAAGAAAACGGATGGATGATGATGATAATATATTGCATGATAATATGATAATATATTGCAATCTACTGTATATGTTATATCTGCTCATATGCACTCTGTGTGCGCAAGAGGCCCCGCCTCCACCCACCGAGACAAAGACCACTGTATGACTCACAAAAGGGCCACGTTTTTTCATCTCATGAGATCTTGTGACACACCTACTGTAATATACATCAATGGGTTTTTTTTTTTAAAAACTGTATGTTAAATATTTATTTTTAAATGTTTTAGGATACAGTGTACATTTTTCAGTGGATTTTGCTTTTATTTTAAATATTTTACTTTTTTTGTTCTTTTTTTACATTTTATTTTCTGTTTTTTGTACAATTTTATTCTGAGTATTAAAATTGTACTGTGTGTAAGTCAATGGATTTTGATTTTATTTTAAATATTTTACTTTTTTGTTCTTTTTTTACATTTTATTTTCCATTTTTTGTACAATTTTATTCTAAATGTTGAAATTGTACTATGTGTAAGTCAATGGATTTTATGCATGTCAACAGAATTGCATTTTTTCTGCTTTAAAAATATAGTATATTGTAGTGAACATGTGAATGGATTTTTTATTTTTGTATTTTTTTTTAGAAAATATTATAAATATTTTGTCAATCACATTTTGATTTTATAACATAATATAATGTAATGTAATATAATATAATGGGAAGACATATGTAAATAAATGTCATCCTAATTTACATGGAATAGCGGATAAATATATGCTGTTTCTGTTGAAGCACCCACCAAGCCACAGGGATGCCCCCATCAATCATGCAGTGGGCCTCAGCGTGGGAAATTGAGCGTGTGAACGCACCACTGATGATGACGTTTCAGGCTAGAGTGATCAGCGAAGTCGGAAAGAGGAAGCAGTGCAGTGAAAAAGAAGAAGAAGAAGAGGCAGAAAGTTGCTCCCACCCCCTACCACCAGTATCACCACCAGTATCACCACCAGTATCACCACCAGTATCACTCTCCCCAAGGCTGGTCGGCCGTGCTCATCTGAGCGTAGCATGACAGAAAGCAAAAGCTTCACCGAGCTTGAGAAGTTTGATTAGAAGAGCGTGGCTCATTTCCTGCTGGAAAGGAGGGTGGCATCAATCACGGCACGTTCAGCTTGAAGGAGCTAGCCAGTGATTGGAGAGGAAATGGAAGGATGGAGGAGAGGAGTGTGCCACCTATCCTTTTGTCCCACATAGAGAGCATTTCTTGAGGGGTGGGGGGTGACAAACTCAACTAATAAAACAGTATTTACCCAGGAGAGACTCCCGAGTTGCACCATCTTGTTTACTGGAGCGTCCTAATGTGACAGGAATTACACAAGTCAACACACACATCATAACACACACACACAAAGCTCTCTTGGTGCCGTCTACTTCCTGGTTATCAAGTGTACGAGGCATGCAAATATTAGCATCAACGCTGCGTCGTGAGGTGTAGGGGAGCATAAGGAGGACAAGGAGGAGCTGGACAGAGGGGCGTGTCAGAGGGGCTCACCGACTTGCTGGAGGACATGGAGCTGAGTGTGCTGATGCTGTTGGCGTCGGTCACCACCATGGCCGAGGGGAAGCGCGACGGGTGGGAATATTGGGGAGGCTCCTGCTTGTGAGGGTACACTGGGGAGGACAGGAACATTTATGAGGAATGAGTGGCTTTCTAGACTTAAGTCCAGACTTAAGACAGAAGTATTGGGACACACCTTTCACTGCCTTTTGACTCCCTCTCAAAATCTCTGACATGAATTATTTTTTTTATCTTTTAATTATTCATTTATTCATTCATTCATTCATTCATTTTCTACCGCTTTTCCTCAAGAGGGTCGCGGGGGGTTGCTGGAGCCTATCCCAGCTGTCTTTGGGCAAGAGGCGGGGTATACCCTGGACTGGTCGCCAGCCGATCACAGGGCACATATAGACAAACAACCATTCACACTCACTGTTGTAATTATTATTGTTATTATTTTATTAGTATGTGAAATTTAAATACATTCATTCATTCATTTTCTACCGCTTTTCCTCACGAGGGTCGCAGGGGGTGCTGGAGCCTATCCCAGTTGTCTTCGGGAGTAAGGCGGAGTACACCCGAGACTGGTCGCCAGCCAATCACAGGGCACATATAGACAAACAACCATTCCCACTCACATTCATACCTATGGACAATTTGGAGTCACCAATTAACCTAGCATGTTTTTGGAATGTGGGAGGAAACCGGAGTACCCGGAGAAAACCCACGCATGCACGGGGAGAACATGCAAACTGCCAAACCAAAACATGCCGCCTAAATTTAAATACAGTAAAATTATAATAAAAAAATATATAAAATATATAAAAATATTAATTACTTATTATTAATTATTAATTACTTATGTGTTTCTTTACAACATATTATGTCAATTGTAATATTGTTAAAATATTTAGTTGCATATATTTAATATTTTCCAATATTGTAAAAAAAAGGTTGCAAATAATTTTATATATTTTTAGCTTGCTATTTTTGTTTATATTATGAATGTTTTAGTTATTATTGTTATTTTATTAGAATGTGAAATTTAAATACATTAAAATTGTTATTATTAATTACGTATTATTAATTACTTATATGTGTTTATTTACAACATATGTCAACTGTATTATTGTTAAAATATTTAGTTGCATATATTTAATATTTTCCAATATTGTAAAAAAAAAGGTTGCAAATAATTTTATATATTTTTAGCTTGCTATTTTTGTTTATATTATGAATGTTTTAGTTATTATTGTTATTTTATTAGAATGTGAAATTTAAATACATTAAAATTGTTATTATTAATTACGTATTATTAATTACTTATATGTGTTTATTTACAACATATGTCAACTGTATTATTGTTAAAATATTTAGTTGCATATATTTAATATTTTCCAATATTGTAAAAAATGCTGCAAATAATTTTATATATTTTTAGCTTGCTATTTTTGTTTATATTATTAAATATATTAATGTAATATTATTTTCCAGTATATTTGATCATCCTCTTCTTTAAAAAATTGAACAAAACAACATTTATATAAATATAAATACCCCAACGTATTGTGGGGAAAAAAAACTAAAAATATACAAAAAATACTATACTAAATAAAATATTTTTAAGGTTGTTTCTTTTCTGGCCAGGTATTTTTTGTTTTGTTTTATTTTGACATCTTCCTGTTCTTTCTCCTCTGATTGTGCCATATTAAGCAGCTTGCCTATTAGCTGTAATAATAATAAATACAACATTAGTGGGCCAGTTTAGAAAATGTTGTTGCTACTGACTGTGCGAGTGTGTGACGGTGGCCATGAAGGGCTGCTGGCTCATGTGACTGGGCGACTGCTGCATCAGGCTCTGCTGGTGCGGACTGTGCAACTGCTGGGAGAACTGGACGGGTTGCAGCGCCGCCAAGCTGCCCGCCACGCTGTTGATCACCGGCACCGTCTGAGACTGCGACGTGTTTAAACCTGGCAGCGAAGCATCATGCGGTTCATCACACAGGAAGACCCAAAAGACAAAATATGCTGCTTGTGGTAGGGAGGACATACTCTGTGCGATGGCCATGACTCCAGAGAGAGGCATGATGAGGTTTTGTGTCTGCTGGTGGCTGTGATGAGAACTGTGGATGTTGGTCAGCGTGCTCACTGGGGGTAGGCCTCCGCCCGAACCTGAGATCTGGGACAGACATTACATGAATTAAAGTCTTTTTTTCACCGACAACAGCCTTGCATGCAATGACCAGTAACTACAAACAATTACAATTTTAATCAGTATACAATCTCTATGCCTAAATCTTCTCATTCAGATTTCTAACAGAACTCCCATGAGTGCAGATTCAGGAAGTGGTGACGTGGATGCTAATATCACCTTGAAGTCTTACACAGCGATTGTGTTGAGCTAAAAACTGATGACTACACCGAGTGTAGGTAGGATTGCAAGGTTTATAGTGCGTCTTTCTCTGTAAATATTCCATGTAACAACGTGGACACCTGCAACGTATTGACACCCAAAATATTTTTTCTTTGTAAATTTGTATGTATAATCAGATACGCCCAAGTCCGGAATATACGGTAGACACTAAAATATTAAGGAAAATGTAACATAAATCAATATATTTATATAATTTTGTATAATATTGAATGATGAAAAAGGTTGAAAAAAATCCAGTGCTATAATAAATACAGATTACAATAACTAAATACAATAAATAAATAAATATTGTATAAATAGTTAAAAATAAACTAATTGGGGTTGGGGATCACACAATAGACATAAATAGAATTATTTACATTAATAACACAAAAACACTAAAATAAACTAAATCAGTAAAATTCATGTGTATATTTTTTTAAAATCAAACTGATAAATTAATCAATAAATAGAATTCCATAAAAATTCTGGTATTGACAAAATATCATCTCCCATTCAATATCAATATCGGTGGGATGCAGGTGTACCTAATGATGGGTGATACATGTCGATGTTTACTTAATTGCTTTAGAAAAAGGGTAACACTCACACTCTGCAAAACACTGATATGGGAAAAAAAAGAAAGAAAACTAAAATTATGTGCAGCGGCACTTTTGTCCTTTCCAGGGTGGTCCGACTACTCTTGGCATGATAAATGGTGAAATATTTTTGTGACAATTAAAATAAAAGAATAGAAGGAGCTTTGTAAACAGTCAAATAGTTGTCTAGGGTTGTGTTGTACGTATGTCTTCAAAGTGCTTCAGTACTGTGACTCATCACATGGAAAGCACAGTTGCACCACCTTCCAAATGCTGCACACACGTTTCCTTGTCACAAACCAAATATTAGACCAGGGCAGAGGAAAGAAACTAAAAAAAAAAAAAAAAAAACAGAATCAAATGTATGCGTCATTTATCTGGCAGCAATCCATTTGGCGTTTAATCAATAAGGAGAGAATGTTTCTTTGTTGGCCCAAAGGACGCGCACGCCTGCTGCCACTGCCATGGTGCACGCTACAAGTCAGCGCAGTATCCAAATCCACAATGTGCTAATTGTTGTCTCCATGGGAGAGGAACTTTATGCTAAATGCAGGGTCGCTCTTATCTAATCTGAGGGTGACGGAGGGAGGGGGGCCCAGGTGTGCTCACTCACCATCTTGGCGTCGGGTGACAGCAGACTGTGGCTGGGGTCCAGTCCTCCCGGAGAAACCTCCTGGAGCGCTGACTGGGTGGTGGCCATGGCACTGCTGACATGGTGGCTGATGCTGGTGGAGGACGTGACCTCGCCGGGACCCTGGCTGTATCGCACTGACATACGCAAAGAGACGACATTAGTGAGAGATTTCATGGAGCACCATATGCATTGGCATTATTTGACGCTTTTTCATAAGAGTTTCACATTATTAGGTTATTATTACACACCTGAAACACCAATTGGAATAGCAGTAATGATTTCTATTGTCTTTGTGGGGGATGTGAATGTTGAAAATGTATCCATAAAAATATACTTTGTTGTCATTATACCTATTAGCTTTGCCAACTTATAAAGTGTTTCTGTACTCACAGCAAATTGAGGGAAAAAACGCAGATAGTTACACAGTTATATCTTGTCAAAGCATCTTCCTGCTGGAAAGTATTACTCTCTGCTGGGTTCATATATTTTCTCCTGCAGATAGTGAATTACCATGAAAAAAAACTAAAATAAAGAAAAATAAATAAATCAGGAAATATGCGGGGGAGTGAATGCTGTACTGTGGTACCTTGTTTTTTGTTATTGTTTGTTATTTATCCAAAAAGGGAGGCAATTTGTCACAAGAGAAATAATGTAAATACATTTAAGCTGTTCCACACACCTAAAAATTCCCTAGATTTTATGGGGAATAATTATAGTTATTATAGAAAACAATGCTATATTGAACTTCTTGTTGATGTGGACTTCCCGTACATAATTTCAACTTTATTTGGACCCATGGCAGGTTATCAGTGGTCTCACTCGACAAAAAAAATGCATGGACAGTATGAATCAGCAACACGTAGTGTGCTTTGCTGAAACATTAAAATTAAAAAAGGTATTTTAATCCATTGCTACTCGAGTGTTATCATAATGCTCCTCGCAATTATATGTCTTTTTAATGCATTATTAACAACTTAGTAAATGATAATTTTACCCTTAAAATATATATTTATATAATCAGAGGAATTTATTGTCAGTTGTCACCTCCACAGGTAGGTCCATCATCCGTCCTCTGTGAACCAGGAAGTTCAAATAGGGCACTAGTTTGACCTTGGTGGGGGCGTATACTCTACTAAGTCTATAACAGCCCACAATAGGTCATGATGTAGCAGTTGCAAAATGCTGCTCTAGAACTTCTACTACAGATTGTAGCGGTCTTGTCGTCATCGACTGAGCTCACCTGCTCGCTCTTTGCCTCCGAGCGAGGAAGGCCAGAGCAAACAAACACATTGACCCGTGTCCATCGGTGCTATCTGCTTAGCTCAGCCAAGGCCATGCACTGTGTGTGATTACACGCACTGTCCAAAAACTCCCAGCAACATTATGGTCACCATATTCACAGTGCCTGGTTAGAATACCATGTCTGGACTCCTTGGGGTGTCTTATTGGAGGTCTAAAGGAATGCGAGCCCTCCCACCTGACCAACACCACTGACAATCAGATGCATGTTTACTGATGCAAGGCCCCTCTGATATCAACAGAGTAAATATTACACAATTACAAGCAATGTCAAACACATTCTTATCCTGCGCTCTCACGCACACACACAACACACACTGTGCCGGTTGCAGAGACAGGTTTTGTTTGCGCTCTAGATCTCCCATCTTCCAGTCTGTGACCCAGGTGAGGCAGCGGGAACTCCCTAGCGCAGGGATGCATGGACGCATACGGACAGGTTGGCGATAAAGAAACGGGGTGAGGTGATGACACTAAATGTGAGCAGTGATAGACTCATTGATTTTGTGTCACTGCTGGAAACTGGAACAGGATGTTTGTGGATGAAAAAGGAGAGCCTCGGGTAGTTTATCTATTCCTGTGAAGCAGACACTCAAGGTGCGATATCTATTACGTACTGGTGTGAGCGGCATTGAACCATTTATCAATCATCTAAAGTAGTCCTGTTATTTTATTTTGGTTGCTAAAATAATGAAATATACGGGTACATTTTTCAACAAATTACGGTGAGTTCTGACACCAAACAAACTACAGTATGTATTTTTATGTTATATATATATATATATATATATATATACGTATATATATATATATACGTATATATATATATATATATATATATATATATATATATATATATATATATATATATATATATATATATATATATATATATATATATATATATATATATACTTACATTATATATATACGCATATATACATATATTTAATATCAATAATCAAAGCTGTTTGTTATTTTACTATATATATTAGGGATGTCCGATAATTATCCATACTGATAATTATCGGCCCGATATCAGCATAACAATGCAGATATTTTCCAGATCATAAAAACCAAATTATTACAAATATTTAATAAATATTTAAATATTAAATAATAATATTTAAAAATGCAATATACAACATATACGTGTTCATTCCCCCACAGGAGACATGTCATGTTAGACATATCGATATTTGCTGATCTTGGCATCGGAAATTGAGGTATTGGGCATCCTTTCATTTATTTTAACTATTTTATTTATTGGATTTAATTCTTAAATTAACTTTTGCCTTTAGTATCGCTGAAAGCCACCTTAGCAGGTGTAAAAATACAATCCGTCTTTATTTTTTTCAAGCTGCTGCACCTCACACTTTCCAAACTACTGCAGACAACACATCAGCAGTTCTATAAATAACACAAGCTCCAGGAGGTGCATCCCATTTCTTTAAAAATGTAGTTAAACTAATACAACATTTATCTTAGCTTAACTGCTACTAAGACTGAAAGGATCACCTAAACACTTGAATACATTAAAAAATCACATAGTGAACACCTACACCTAAATTTCAAATGTCAAATTAAAGACAAACCAGCCATTTAAGCTTGATTTATATCCGTCCTCCATTTTGTCCGGCCCTCCCGACTTCATATTGTCTCCGCAACATAGTCGTGGCCCCGCAACACTCCGCCGGGCATTGTAAACACAGCCGCAAGACAATAAAGCACTCCATTGGACTCATGACCCCCATGGCCACACAATGGAAGGGTGCTCATAAAATGGCAGTTATCTCGACCTCTTAAAGCATCAGAGGGAGAAAAGGATGCTATTCAGGCCCCGTTTTGTTTTTCTGGTCATAATTCTAACTGCTGGGACAACTTCTAAGATGCGTTTAAAGGCTGCCAGCGGAGACACTAGAAGTTTAAATTTGGAGGTTTGGTTGAAAATAAAGTGTCATTCAAAGAGCAGAAGGAGAGCAGGGGGAGGGCGAGAACTTTAAGGAGGGAAGTGGTAGCGAGAGAGTGGAGCAGCTTAAAGGCCTCCAGCTCCCTGTGTGAGCCATGTACTATCAAAGCCTGCCTCCCCAACCCCAGGCCGGCCTCATTGTAGTGGGCTTGCATATAAGAGACCTCCTGGGTCTCCGCAGGACGTACCCCGTCCTCTTTTTGCAGCAGCGGGCCATCTTTTCTAAGTGTAACTAGCCCTAAGGTGACTGAGAGCAGGCGGGCTGCCCACGGAAATCGCCCCCACACCCTGCTACAGGATCCGAGTGTGCAGATTCTGAAAGCTTACACAGCGCCGACTCGGTTCCGCTGCATTTTTACGGTAGAAAATCCAGCTTTTCTTCAAATGTTGAGTTGCTATGGTGTCAGAAAGGGAGCTTAAGTAAAATTGATGTGTTTGTGGAGATTCACACCTCATTGTGAGATGCCCTAAACTGGATGGATGACTTCATTAACCTCAGTCAACACAAGCGACAGTGTGCATATATTACATAAGGACACACTCCCAATGCATGTGTCCAAAGACAGTATATAGCCTGGATGTCCACTTTAGTAGGTACACAATTTAATAGGATTCAATACTGTATGCAACACATTCTACGAACCTCACCATAAAATAACAAAATACAATATAATCATAAAAAACATGAAGGAAGATAACTGCACAGGGTAGTGGCAAATAAAATTCAGCACCTAAGACCAAAATATGTCAGTGTCATAATATGTCAAAATATGTAACTATCATGATGATGGGACGTCACATGATTTTTAGATATAGATAGATAGACTTTTGCACAATTGCACAATAACACAGCAGTGAAATTGTCGAAATGTCGTTGCCTGGCATAATAAATAATAATGTGGAGAATAAATAGATGACATCAAATATGAACAATGTACAGTGTAAACATAATTTGTACAAATAATTTAGAATAAATAATAATAATTTAAAGTCTATACATATATACATTACATTTTACTCACGTGGAATAATTTAGCCTTGAGTCTTACGTGATGGCGGTGTATGTACATGAAAAGTAACAATATCCAGGATTAACAGTTTATCATTATTATACCTAAATAATAAATGGCAAATGGTCTTTCACTTTTAAATAATTTAAAATATACGCAGAATACAAAATCCTTGTAAAGCTCTGTGTGTGTATCGTTATGTTTGTAATGGCAGATCATTTTGCATTCAATTGTGCAGGTGCACCTCCTGTCAGGGGTCAAAGGTCACAGCTACAGTACATCGCACCGTTTGATGATCTATTCACATGCGATCCACTTATTTCACGGAGTGATTCACAATCAATACAAACTGCCAACGTGAGAGCAGAATTCTTTGATCCGACCCAGCGATGACCTTTCTTGTATGACTGAAGGAACCACAGTGGCGATGGTGGCTCAAGAAGGGGGGATTAACATCTCTCCATCTCTCTTTCTATTGGCCAGCAAAGGGTCATCAGTCCTGTCTGGCAAAAAAAGAGCCAATACCCCAGTGGACAGCTCCTGCTGCTCCAAGTCTGCAACCAGCCACCGCTACTACACTACAGCCCATAAAGGTAAGGGGGATGTAAAAAGAGTCCCCTCCTTAAGGGCCCAGCAGAGATAAATGAACCTAGTTTGCAGTCACTGCAGTCTTCTAATACAGCAGACAATGGGGACCCCCGCCGGGGAGAGGTATAGAGAGAAGAAGTCCGAGGAGCCCCTTATCAAAGGCCCGGGAGATGTAGTACCAAAGGATTTTAATTGTCCATTAAGCATGCATAATACAGGCCGTGCCCTAGCAACGCAATGAGACACCCTGCAGGGGTATTATTGTCCAGCCTGGGCTGACACTGAAAAACAGCTGATGCTGTCGGCGGGACGCCAGCAGGACACCTTGTAAGCAGCCAGCTGAGACCCTTCCGTCCTTCCAAACTCGAGGTCACAGCCTGGTCAGGTGTTCCGAGCGACGGCGACGCAACAGAGAGCCCAAGCAAACAGACAAGTGGTTTATCACAAGGTAAAAAAGAGCAAGCCAAGGCAAACAGTTTGTTTTCCCGACAAAGCTCACATCGTGTTCGGACACGGGTGGACACAATAGGCCGTGAGCCGCGCTCGCCGATCCCACTTTTATGGAGGGTGAGTGATGGCACGGAGGATAAAGCTCGGCAAGGCCTATCAGCTTTGTTGTTATGTCGTATACACACCAGGTAGACTCTGTCAACACTAATTACTCCCAAAGCAAACACCAGGTCGGGGTGAAATGGTCACAGCAATACCGCGCTGGCGTTTCCTCGTTTTGGCAACGCCTCCGATTGGAGTCATTAACAACAGGCATAGAAGGAGGAAATGCGGAAATGAGGGCGTTATGTGGTGGTAACCTGGCGGAGCCCTGCTTAACCCCACCCCCTCCTCCTCCTTTAACCATCCCCTGACCCTGGCCTGACCCAAACCCTGTCACGGGATGGCCGCCCTTTGTGTCATGCTCCTCCATGCTGACTTTGGAGTGGAGATTGCAGGTACAATGCGGATTGTTCTCAGTGTGTTTTCAAAGATCAGAATAACAATGGCATTTGCTCAGCTCACTCACTCACGCTCATTGATCACTTGTCCTCTCTTTCTACGCGCCTCTGATCGCATCAACGCAGCCTCCCCGAGCGCGTTCTCACACACGGCGGCAAACAGGCTCGCTGATACCTACCACAGCTTCTCTTGGAACTTTGATTTCAGGAAGTGGACCAACTGGCCATCGTACAATGAGCCCTGAATGGACGTAGATGGTCGTAGACTAAAGTGTATAAACGAGTCAACTGTCTTACTGCTGACTATTACTGTCCTTTCTCCGTGTTGTGGGGGCAGCATGGCATGCTGACCCATGTTGCCTATGTTCAAATGCACGCATGAACATTTTTTGTTGGGCTTAGATGATTGTGTCGTCACAAGTTCTGCCTAGCAACAAGTGAAAAAGGCTCTGGGTGATTCTGTCGTTTATTACGAATCATATCATTATTTAGCAGACATGTTGCTGGCGTAATTTGATGTTAGTGTCACAGAAATAGCAATATTTAGATCATGATATGATGTTTGATTCACTGATTTCAGGAAAATGTAATAATGATATTAGAAGCAAAATTTCAACAAATCTGCAGATGTAACAGAAAGAAGATCATTTCGTAACGATAATGCATGGTATGCTGCTTGCCTCACTAAACTCAAGAAAAATGAGTATTAAAGATGGCTTTAAATGCTACATTTCAACGAATCTGCAGATGTCACAGACGAAAGAGTATTTTGTCAAGATAGTGCATGATATGCTGAATGCTTCACTGAACCCAGAAAAACAACTGAGAAGATAGTTGAACCAAAAATTCAACAAATCTGCAAATGTCACAAAAACAAATGTATTTAGTCATGATACTTCATGATTTGCTGATTTCCTCACGGAAGTATAGTAAAGTGAATAAGAAGACATTAAATGCAAACCATCAAACCATCTCTAGATGTCACAGTAATAAGAATATTTTGTCAAGCTAGTGTATGATATGCTGTTTGCTGAAACAGTCAACCCAAAACGTCAACAAACCTACAGATGTCCGAGAAATAAAAGTATTCCATCAAGATAGAGTACTATATACTGTATGTTTCTCTAATGTTCGAAAAAATGAAGACAGTAGAAAAATCTGCTGATGTTACGGAAACAGGAGCATCTATTTACACACAAATAAAGGCGCAATGCTAGCCTTTATATTTCTGGTGCATTTCCATTTCACACAGATGAATATACAACACCCACCAAAGTGTGACTGGGTAGCAGTTTTGCTGTGCACAAAGCGACACGCTATTTATAATCTTACTTGGTGGTGAAGTGCTGGTCTGCGGGTGATGCGGCGAGCCGTGGGACAGCAGAGGGTTGATGCTGTGCGTGGGTGTACTGTAGGCGTCCATGGCCAGCTTCTGCCGGAAGGCCTCCTCCTTGCGTCGGTTGGCGAACCAATTGTACACACGCACCTCTGTGACCAGATTGGAGCCCAGTCCTTGGGCTTTGGACGGGGACACGCCCCTCTGGAGACATTCGGCTCTGGAAGAGAAATGGAGATATATTTATTAAACATAACAGAGGGCTAACATAAGAAGGCTCTGGTAGTTCACCAACCTGTTGCACTCCTCCACCAGAGCCTCCCTCTCCTCCTTGCTGGGATTCTTCTGCCTCTCATAGGCCTGGTAGAGGATCTGCTGCGACGCGGGCCCCCATTTGAAACGGTTACGTCTCATTTTTTTGCAGGAGGGCTCGCTACCGACCTCTTCGCCGGCCTGACCCATGCCCTGACCGGAAGGGTTGAACTCTGGGAAAAAAAACACCGGATCCTGATTGCCTTTGTCTGTCATATTGCTGCCAGAACCTTGAACTGCCTGGTTGAACTCTGCAAAAATAAGAAAAAGGCATGTTTGTTACAATCATGGAAGGAGTTGTGCAATGTTTGTGTTGTCAAGGAACAGTCTAAGAAAATACAATAACAACAATTGTGCAAAAGTCTGAGCCCACCATTAGATGTGTTGTTTTACGATTGCTATTATAACCATATACCATAACCTGAGTGTCACTCAGTAGAGCACAGAACTCTGTTGGCACTATTTGTTCTGGTTCGAAGGGAGGGTCACTCTTTTAACTACAAAATTTCATTCAGTCTACAACAAAATGACTGAGCAAAGCATCTTAACAAGAGAGGCTATCATTGCACATGTGCATGGCAACGCAGAGGCACATTTGACTGGTTAAGTCACTGACGTGCAGCGTTACTCAAGGATAAATTTAATTGGCAAAAATTACAATGATGTGCAAGAAAGTTGTGGAAATTGGAAAACAATGGTCAAAGGCGGTGCATAATTTGCGAGGATTTGTTGAATTTGTGTGAATTAGCATAAAGGCTACATTGCAAAAGGCCTGTAGGCTCTTATTTCTGTGATATCTGCAGAACTGTTGAAATAATGTCTTATTCCGGAGTTCAGCAGGCGTGGCAAGTGACATATCATGCTCTGTCGTAACTGAAAACTCTTATTTGCGTGACATCAAAAGTCAAAAGTAAAATGTCTCCTTCAAAACAAAAAGTAACCTAACTAAAAAACACAAATGAGGCCGAGGTAAGCAGCTTATCATGCACTTCATTATGCAATTTTGGGGAAAAACCCCTCAAATCAGGCTGTCTGTGTTGAATAATGTGCTGTGAACTTGAGTTTAATGTGCAAATACAGCATATTCTGTTACATTTGTTGGAATCACGTGATTTTAATGGTTGAGGTTACAAAAAACAATTTTATAAATTGCAAGCTGATGCCGTGTTATTAAAAAGATTATGCCTCAAAGCATCACAACTGGGGGCTCATCCACAGATGCAAAACTTAATCATATCTGCATATGTGCAAAAATATTATTTAGTCACGATAGTGCATGATATGCTGCTCATGAAGCCAGCTGAACTCAGTAAGAACACATCAGACACCGAATTTCAATGAATCTGCAGATATCACAGAAATAAAAAATTCCAAAAATGCATGATAAGCTGATTTCTTCAGCCTCAGCGGACATTTAGGGTTGCTAGTACGTTGCTTACTTCCTGGTTTGAAGGAGAGCAATTGTTCCATTGAATCAGAATGGCATTAAATCTAAAATCTCAACAATACTGCATAATATGCTGCTTGCCAAGCCCGCTGATCTCAGTCAGAAAGGTCATGAAAATAATAGCAATGCTAACAGTATTTCGTCACTGTAGCGCATGATAAGCTGTGACCTCATTTAACAGTTGTATTTCTTATAGTTGAGGGTGACACCTCCATTGACTCCAAATCAATTCCTTTATTCAGATTCCCATCCAAACCTAATGGCTTTGCAGTACTTATTCTTTCTCTCCTACTAAGTCAAAATGGTTGCAGTTCAAAAGGTCAACAAAGCTAATGGTGGCCAAGACTTTTGCAACGTAATAGCCCAAAATTATAATAAAAGTATATTAAAAAAAGTCCAAGGAGGATGTAATATTCAAGCCATATTAGAGAAATGTAACAGTCTGTAAGGACGCTTGGGGCTTCAGGTCAGAATTGGGCCTTTTACATGCAAACATGAGCAAAAAGTCAACTTACGTCTGAGGATCTCCCGCTGCTTGCGCACATACCAAGTGTAGAGGGCCGCTCTCTTCTGCGTCTTCATGGGCGTACCCTTGTTGAGGTGCTGGGAGAGGTGCGACTGGTTGAGCCCGGTGATGTCCACCACCTCCCGCTGGGGAATATTGTGCTGCTGCATGTAACCTTTGATCATGCGGGCGGCCCGCCATGGATCCTCTCTATACCAGTTCAAGATAAAAGTGGAAAAAAACTACTTTAAACGTACTGAATATACTTTTCACCAACATGCATTATAAACAATTGTACTTCTATGAATCATGTGATCAATAGTTATTTCCCTGTTTGAGGCCTGTTTGTTGGCAAATAAGGCCACAGTCTTGTTTATCACAGCTGTAGCCACTTAAATATTGCAAATATGTCCCCAGGGGAGTTCAAGTGCTGGAAAACTTTGGACTTTGCAGTATTTGTTAGGAAAGTGCTTAAAAATGAAGGCTTTTACACACATTTTTTGCACATTTGTAATAAATTTAGTTTGACATGTTGAAATTGCATCACTTTTTGTTAATATCAGTCAATATAGTAATAATGACACTACAATTTTAAGGACATACAAAGGCTATTTAAAATCACTTAAGTTACAGAAAAGTTTGAGTGACACGTCACCGCGTATTCGTTTTCAAAGAATAGTACATATGACACTAAAAAGAATAAAAGTTAAATCATGGAACCAACACCAAACAGTCTCACCTTCATCGGCCTCATTTTCGTCAATTTTGAACCAAAATAATAACAATAAAACAAGCAGGAGAAGCTCCCATAAATAAATTTTAGCGACTCTCCGCGCGTCTGTTTGTTTTGGAGAATGTGGAGGCCCGCATGGAAGTGTGCTGCTTAAGTGGGAGATGTTAGTTTATAACTTTTGACAATGAATAACCAGATCTCCATTCAAGTCTAATCGCACGACACTGTGTATCTTTCAGTTGATGATTTATAGAATAAAATTAATAATAACTCAACTACACGTGGTTTAGTTGTGGGGATTCTTTCCGGTGACGAGTCACCCCCAACGTCACCTCTCAGACAGTATTTTTTTAAATAAATAAAATGATTACTGACATTATTATTGTCGTGCTATTTTGGTCCTAAACACACCCTCTTCAGTGTTAGATTTCGTTATGTTATATATTGTACTTTAGAATGAATGGCGCAAATAAATGAAGTATAGCAATAATTCGTCTGAAACTGTACAGGCCCGTGACCTACATATTAATATACCAACAACCCCAAATAAATAGAGATAAATGCGTCTTATTTTAAATATACATATATTTTAAATATACATATATAATCTGATTATTATATTGGTAATTTAATTAAAAGCAAAATGCGGGGCGAACTCACGCCAACATGCGCTCCACCTCGGCCCTCTGCTCGGCCGCCTCCTCGGTGTTGAGCGACTGGAGTTCCTTGAGGATGGGCGGCGTGTCGTAGTCGTCGCCGTCCTCGGAGCCCTCGTCCCCGGACAGCTTGGCCTTGCCGTGGCCGTTGGTGAGCGTGTGAAAGACGGGCTTCGAGTCGCACTCGGCGCCGCTGCCCTTGTGGGAGGGCGACAGGGGCAAGCTCTCAAGTTTGACCCCGAAGCCGGCTGCCGGGATGTGAGGGTCCATGTCGTCCAGGGCTTGGATCAGAACCTCCCTGGTGACCCCGGAGTCCAGCAGGGCGCTGAGGAGCTCCTGCTGCAGGGATGTCAGCTTGGAGACCATTTTGGAGAACATTAAAAACACAGCATAGGCCTAACTAGAAGGGGGGAGGGGACGTAGGGGGGAAGTTAAAAAAAAAGAATAAGTTCCGTTTGGGTTCTGCAGGTCCAGTGTGATGAGGAGCAGACTAGTGCTGACACCTGTTTTAGAGGCCAGTGGAGGGGAGGAGGATAGTTCTACTATGCCATGATGCTGCTCCAGTACTGGGGGATATAAAAGATGGTAATGAGTGGGCTGGCTGATGGCTCTTTATGTAAATCCAGCCCAAAGAAGGCCCTCTCTGGGCCAAGGTGTGTTTACACTGCACTGCTGCCGCTTTTATTGGCTCCGCTTATCAGCAAAACTTTCATGGACTTTGGACCGGCTTGTATATGTGCCATAAAGACTTGGAAGAAAGAGGCAGCGACGGTGCGGCCCACTACCACCTCAACATACAGTACATGGCAGGGCCTGGTTCCGAATAATCTCCATATGACAAATAACCGAGATGTCTAAACAAAACAAAATCCATCTCATATAATGTGAGTTCAATATTGTAAACTAATAAAAAAAAGAAATGGTCTCTCAGTCTGAATGTAATTCCTGAAATCAAATATTTTTGCACCATGTTCTAATTGATTAAGGTGCACCTGTATATAATATGGGTGTCACTGTCACAGGACGAGTTGATACACAAGATTGGGTTTATAAAAACTAAACAAGATGATATTTTAACATGAAAAACGCATAATGAAAACAAATATGACTCATTTAATTTATACTACTTTACACATGTCTGTTTTCTGCTACAGAGACAAAAGGTCTCAATCCATTCATGCCGTTGTTCTATGGAACAAACGTGCCAATATAATGATAGTCACTTAGTGTGTGATTACATTACATACGTATTTATTATATTATTACTATAGTATCATATATTTATATTATTATAATTATGTATCACCAGTCCAGGGTGTATCCTTGTGAGGATAAGCGGTAGAAAATAAAATATAAAATAATAATGAATAATTATATATCAAACCAGGCCTAGAGCCCACAGGACATTTTTTTTAACCAGAAATCTTGTTCTTCATTTTAAAATGTTTTTCATTCGTCTTACTTCTTAAAAAAATGACCCAAATACTGTGTTTTGCACCTATTCTGTCTTTAAAGCACCATGATTTCTCCAATAGATTGACCACTTGCAGTTGAATACACCCTCAAATTCTAAACGGATATTAAAACAGTTGACTAGGTATAGCGCACTAAATACACCTCATTAGGTACAGCAGCGTAATGGCATCCAATGCAAATGTTGTATCAAAAACAGTTTCAGGGAAGTATCAAACTAATAATACATGGCTGAGTACTGTGGTTGTAGTGTGCAGTGGTGTACTACTATACTATATTGCAAAACTTTGGTCAACCTTTTAAGTTCCACTATATATAGGGGCACTGAGCATTTGATGCAGAATGACTGAGACTTAGCTTTACACACATATTTTCTTATGTCTGATGTGATGATTGCTACTTCAAGCGCTATTTTTTCAGTTAATTATATAAAAAAAAATCAATTTCTGTTATTTTCATCACGAAAAAATACATGCACTTCAGGGCAATATTTTGGTTAAGGTCCATTAAAATGGAAATTTGCATTTTTATCTTTGCAAAAGAAGAACAACATGAATCAGTTGCTGTGGCAACACAACAAGCCTGCAATCTAACATGACTATTCTCCTACAAACGATTTGCAAGCACATCTACATGGGTAAACAAACAGGAACAGCTACTTCCCTATCCAAATAATGGCTAAATAAGTGCTTGTTGGTTGTAGTATCAATGTGGTTGATCATTAGTAATACTGCTCTGACGCTTTGTTGTGAATTATCTGCTAAATTAGCCACCTTACATGTAAACACGTGGAGATAAATGGGCCATGATGTTGAAGAAGAAGAGAAAGTCCATCACATACTATATGAGCCCTGGAGAGTGGATACTTCAGGCCAGTAGGAATGTTCATTATTGCACTACATTGACTCAATAGCAGGGTCATTTTCTTATTTCACATCAAAGACTTGTCAATATCTTTTCTTTTTTACATGTGTTCTTATCTGCTGCTGCTGTTGTATAAAGTTGGAGATGCACACCTGAGCTGCCCTTCGCTCTGCTGTAAAGAGACCTGCCAATATGTTGTGTGTGCATGGTTAAAATACATTAGCGGTGCACGTCTGACACATACAATGGAAATTATTCATAGGGGCAAACAAAAGAGTCTCAATTGTTCATGTTCAATCATAATGTTATTTTTTAAATGCTGCTTTATGTTTTATTTGTTTCTCTGAGGGCCACATAAAAGGGTTAAATGTTGGGTTCTGCTGCCGGTGGTTTGAATTTATTCATTCATTTCCTACCGCTTATCCTCAAGACGGTCGCGGGAGATGCTGGAGCCTATCCCAGCTGTCTTCGGACGGGAGGCGGGGTACACCCTGGACTGGCCGCCAGCCAATCACAGGGCACATATAGACAAACAACCATTCACACTCACATTCATACCTATGGACAATTTGGAGCCGCTAATTAACCTAGCATGTTTTTGGAATGTGGGAGGTACCCGTAGAAATCCCATGCACACAAGGGGAGAACATGCAAACTCCACACAGAGATGGCCGAGGGTGGAATTGAACTCGGGTCTCCTAGCTGTGAGGCCTGTGCGCTAACCACTCGTCCGGTTTAAATTTAAATGGTTGAAAAATGATATATTAGGATGACACTGACGCCTTTTTCCATCCATCCATTCATCCATCCATCCATCCTCTACTGCTTATCTTCTTCAGGATCACGGCCTAAGCCTACCACAGCTGACATTGGGTGAAAAGCAAAACTGGTCGCCAGTCAATCACATGGCAAATACAGGCTCAGAGAAGATAGGCAACTTGACTTTGTCTTTCATGTAAATAGCCACAATGACAAAAGCAGTAAATTTGTATAAATACATTATTATCAAGTTCACTGTTTTAAGCATTACCAGCAGGCGAGGAGGTCATAAGAAGCCACACACATCGGTGAGGGTGACACACACACACAGTTATGACATGTTCTCATGTCTCCATTTAAAAAAAAATCCATCAACCATTAACGGCAAATAATAACAAAGGCAGTCGAAAAGTTGATCCAGTACACGGAGCATCCTGCCTGTTGTGAAAGCAGGCCTGTGCACTGGAGCGCGCATCAGGACACGAACTACCCATTACACGTGCATGCCGGCTGTCACCTGTTTGTCCACACACACACACACACACACACACACACACACACACAGACCAACTCATGGCAAAATGTGTTTGATGGAAACTTCACTTAAGGAGGAAAGACGGTGACAAAGTAGCATCCTAATAAACTGAAATTGCAGGGTCACTATAAGCTTAGGCGCCATTGGGGCCCCAAGAGCTGTGATTCGCAATCTCTGTGTTGTGGCACACAACATTAGTATTTCACTTAATTGGTTTGAAAATTACGACAATTAAATGCTCTTCCACTAGATGGCAGAAGGTACATGATTACCCTGTTTTTGCCATTCGAACAACAGAATAAGTCATGGCATGTTTCTAGCGGAAAACATGTGTATTGGCTCAATAAAAGTTGGGAAACTGGGAATATGTTATGATTTTTCACAAAATACATTTAAAAATATTATTTCTTCACTATAACAAGGTTGAGAAAAATGCGAATTTCCCCATGGGGATGAATAAAGTATCTACCTACCTACCTAAAATACAATGTGACAGTCCAAGCAAGATGAAATATATAAAATCAATGTCAAATGTGCTTATAAATGTGACTTCTTTTAAATTACCACACACTTTCTACGCTTCTACGATAGACTAGTTTGGCTGTTTTCAGTCCCATTATCTTAAAATAATTAAATTAATTAAATAATAATAATAATAATAATAAAAACATCTCCTAACAGAAGATAAAATATTGTTTATTTTACTTATTTTAAGTAATATATTTCACATGTCAGAATATGTATTACTTAAGATAAGCAAGTTGGTCTCGGATAACAATTCTTTTTAGCAAAAAGGGTGTCAAAAATATGCACTTAATATAAAATATTTAACATACAAAGGTAACGGACAAAAATCGAGGAAATTTTGGACGCTAAACAGGCAAGCCAAGACAAACTTTTTGCAAAAATGTTTGCTGTTAAGCGAAAAACGTGCTAACAGGGAGGGACATTAACCGAGGTAGCATAAATGACGGATGGACTCCCTGTACATTATGGCGAGATTTAATTCAATAATGTTTCTTACCTTCTTTAACAAATTCCTGGCAAAAGTTTTCAGTTTTGATACAGTGTCAGAGAGGTATTAAATTAGCAATGCATGCATGATTATTGTGGTTGTAGTTTGCAGTGGTATACTACTGTAATGTACAGTATTGCAATACTTTGGTCCACAAGGACACTAAGCTTTATTATCTTTGTAAAGGCAGACCTTTCTGACAGACATATTTATGTATTGTGTGCATAGGCAATAATAAGGTGCAGAAGTACATTAGAAGTGTACATACGTACATAGAAGGGAGCTCAACCAACCCCCTACGACCTTTTCTCCTATCGCTTTAAATTCTTTGTTGTGCACCAAGCGGAACATTTGGAAACCTGAAAGGGCAAGGGCAACATAGTGTGTGCGTGAGATTCAGGAACCAGTGGCTGTATAGCGTTCCGCACACTGAGCCGGACCTTAGCCTCAACCTGAACTCTGCCTCGACCGAGACACCAACTACCCTCACCACTCCTCTTGCTCCATAACCCCCCACTCCCTCAGCAACGTCTCTACGATTGGAGGTGATTGACTGCAAATCTAGTCACCCCCATACCCAAAAGTATAATCATCATTCAATCAATCAATGAACTGTATAATTAAACAGCACCATAAGCAGAAATCTCAGCCAATCATTTCAGATGATAAGACCAGTTCTCTCAAATGATCTCCGCATTGTCAATCTGCACTACTTCTGTAAAGCCTCTTCACAACTTGGAATTAAATACAAATTTATTCAATAATTCATTCAATTAATGTTAATTATTAAACAAATGCCTATATTGATGGTAATAGTAATGGTTTTATTTCATTTGAACATGCATCAGATTACAATTGAGTGCATCCCATAATCAGTTCACAGTTCCACATGTCCAAAAGGAGTAGGAAGAAGCAAAGCTTATTAAATCCTACCCCGCCATCTGGTACTTTTACAATCAGTAACTGTTACTTTTGTTCACTTCCTGCTTTCTATAATACAGTTTAAGGTTTTTTGTGTGTGGTTTTTTTTGGGGGTTTTTGGGGGGTGTTTTTAAACAATGTACCTCGTACCGAAGTAGGAGGTGATATGATCATCCAATGACATAATGGGTACCATAGTAAGTGTCAATATAGTGATATATATAGCACATCATGACTGGTTCAAGACTCTTCATCCTTGTATGGTAAATAAATAATAATAATGATAAATAAAACTGTCACGGTCCGGCTTGTGAATTGTATGGTTCGACCCCAGGATGACCTGGTAGTGTTTCTTTGCTTTATTTTTCAGTTTCTATGTGTTGCCATATCGGTGTAATCTGCCCAAGGCCTTCAGAATCAGGAGTGCTGGCCCCTGTCAGATACACACTATTAGCAATGGGGCTGGGCTTGTTTTTTTTTAGCCAATCGGACTTCCGCTACGCCGCTAGCCCTAGATATCAGCACTGAGCAAATCTGGGCAAAACTGTTGAACAAGCCATGTTGGGCCCCCAATGGTCGACTGAGGAAGAGAAAGTGGCATCTTTTGTGAATATTTAATCTATGAGCCTTTTTCTATTCACGCTCGTCAAATTTGACTGAATGGCGACTTTACAACTTTACCACCGATCCATCACCAGTGGTAATTAGCCACTAACTTGAAGTTGCTAGCAGTTAAAGTGGTTTGAAACCCCACCATACTGTCTTAAAACATTTTGTTTTTTGATATTGGCTTTCACAGTGTTTGGCCACAACATTCTACCCAGCCCACTCAAGACCCGGGTACCAAACGTACCGCTCGCCACTGCATTAGGACCTTTGACAGGCCAAACTGATGTTTTTTCTTGCTCTTGAATGCAGCTTACCGGCTTTCAAATCATTTTTTTAGTATTGCTAATTGCCTCCAGGAAGTGGAGACAACATTCACGCTGACTCATTGTATTTTGATGGCTTTGGCAACAGCGAGTCACACAAGGGAGTGCCGGTGAAGAGAACAGATTCTTCCGTGGAGAGAACGACTCATAAAAGTCCGCAAGATAAGAAGTTCAAGATCTCCTCACACAAAAACCCAATTAATCATGCAAATCCTTGTTGCACTTTTTTATGGCAATCATGGTCGTCCATGTTGTGTTATCTGCCATAAAACCATCAGCCTGCAGACTTTTTTCCCCACAAGAGCTCTGATTGCATCACTGTGTCCCTTGACTGGATGGAGCAGCAACTTTGATCCCAATCAGGCTCATGCGATTTCATCATCACGCCCTCATGGTTGACGACAGGAAGGTGTCTGCATGACACAGACACACACACACGCTCTTTTTGTTTGCCGCCCTGTGATAGTGGCTCGGAGGCTACAAGGAGGAAAGTGATGGAGAAGCCAAGTGCTCCTCCCAATTCATAAACATGACCCGCTGATGATCTTTGGCCACTGAGGGCCCTCGAGGCTGGCACTCTTTTACGCCGCAGAACGTGTGCGCTCTGTCAACACGCACCACGGCGAGGTGTGTATGTGTGGGTTTCTGCTGATTGGAATCGGGCCCAAGACTTGAAAGTCTCTCGACTGTGTTTGCGCTCTACAAAGCTTGTGTGTTTGTGTGTGTGTGTGGCCAGGGATTGAGGGTTTCCTTTTCTTTTCTTTTGTTAAATCGTGGCCCACCAGAGCAGCTTTGAGCTTTGTTAGTCATGACACTGACACATGCTCTCTGGGGCCTCGTGTGGTAGACTATTTTGAAAAATGACCTTCTTTCTCACTACAAGGGTGTCCAAATTTTTCCACCAACGGTAATGGTAATGGTTTTATTTCATTTGAACATGCATCAGATTACAATTGAGTGCATCCCATAATCAGTTCACAGTTCCACATGTCCAAAAGGAGTAGGAAGAAGCAAAGCTTAATAAATCCTACCCCTCCATCTGGTACTTTTACAATCAGTAGCTGTTACATTTGTTCACTTCCTGCTTTCCATTATACAGTTTAAGGGTTTTTTTGTTTTTTTTTAAATAATGTACTCGTACTTCGGTACGAGGTGATATGACCATACAGTGACATAATGGGTACCATAGTAAGTGTCAATATAGTGATATATATAGCACGACCAAGGGTCGTATACCAAAAAAAAAAATCCAAGAATGAAGAGGCTTTCCATTATGTTTTTTTTCATTTTCTAAAATAGTTAAAAAATGTTTTACATACTAATTTTTCAAGTCAAAGCAATGTGTTATTATTAGTTTTCAAGTCTTTAACCTCAAATCAAGTCTCAAGTAGAGACGTGCAAGTCCAAGTCAGGTCTCAAGCCAGCACAAGACAGGTCAAGTCAAGTCCAAAGTCATGGCTTCAAATATTCCCGACCTTACAAGTCATAAGCACTGCTTGGTGTCTCCCGAATCTTCTCTTTCGGGTTTTCCCTTCAGGGGTCGCCACAGCAAATCAATCTCCTCCATCCAACCCTGTCTTCTGCATCTGTCTCTCTCACACCAACTACCCTCATGTCCTCCTTCACTACATCCATAAACCTCCTCTTTGGTCTTCCTCTACGCCTCCTACCTGGCAGCATCCTTCTACCAATATATTCACTATCTCTCCTCTGGACATGTCCCAACCATCTCAGTCTGGCCTCTCTGACTTTATCTCCAAGGCCTCTAACATGTAATGTCCCTCTGATGTACTCCTTCCTAATCCTATCCATCTTGGTCACTCCCAAAATGAGAACCTCAGCATCTTTGCTACCTCCAGTCCCGAATCAAATGCCATTTTAGCAATGTAGCAACAATCTACTACATTTGATAATACTTGTGAATGAATACTTAGTTGCAGAAAAAGAGTGCTGACACTCTTAAAATGTTTGTTAATTTATTTGTATACTTAAATAATGTATTAGCATTTAAAAAGAAAAATCGCACGGTGACATCAGATATGAAGCTAAATGCAAGCACATCATATAGGCTTGGAGCGTTTACAGGTGTAGAAACAAGCATAAGAGTGATTAGGCCTCGCCTGGCTGACACCGCCTCCCCCCACCTCAAAATGCTGCCACTCTCTCTCTCCTGCTGGCCGCTGGTCAATATTGACTCAGGGATGGAAGCAACAGCAGAGAGCCACCATCTCTATGGCGTCAGGTGACAAAAGCAAGACAACTCAACTTGCACGACATGATGAAAAAATATTCACATTTACTCATACTGTAAGGCGTGTTTGTTTTCCTACTTTAAACACTAGAGCAGCTTCGGCTCATTATTCATTGCCCTAAAACACATCATACCAGACACAATATTAGGTACCTATACGATCAAATGAGCTGTAAATTATGCTAATTTTTAAGTAAACTACCTGTACGGATATGCGCCATTGGTTATATACTAGTGACTGTTACACTAATACCATTTCCATGACAGTGGCACACTTTGCATACTTGTGGTGACACCAATGACACACACCTCTTTTGTTTTAAGGAAGGGGTATCCAAAGTGCAGCCCGGATGCTATTTGCAGTCCACAGTTAGACTGGAGAAATCAAATTGCATAACTGACTCGTATATTAACGAATCTACAGTGATATTATTATTATTATTGTAGCAGCTAACATGAAAAATTATATTTATTTGGCGGACTAACATGACGCCTCGCTAACCACTCGACTCAGCATCATTCACAGATAGAAGAGTGGATACTCTCAATTTTGCTACAAAGACTCAACAAGATGCTAGTTTGCCGTCAGTATGTGTTATCTGAGGACTGGAGCACAGGTCTTGTGCTGGAAGACACAGCCATCCCAATGAGAGCGGACATCATAAGTGTTGTCGCTTTATTTATGCTGCTGTTGAGCATAAGTATGTGTATCAATGCATCTAGGAAAGAAGTATCATCAAAATATGGCAGGATAGCGCAACTATTACATGTTATCATCAGTGTACGTGTTAATGCATGATCACAGCATGTGCTGTGTATCAAATCATGCAATGTTGTAGAGGTTTTCTTTTTAGATGGCTTCATAATTAAAATAAGTGTGTCCCATTGGCATGCATTGTTAGCTAGCTCATATTAACTTGTTTTCTTGTGTTGTAATGCACAGAAAAGGGAAAGAAATATGTGTTCATGATTTACATAATGATTGTGAATAATGGGAAAAATTTAAAAAAGTGCATACAAAATGTATATGAAAATATAAAATGATTAAATATCAAATGTCAAATATCAAACATGCCTGTTTTAAGGTGAAGGAATGGAAATTCACAGAAGGGAGATGGTGGCGCTTTCTGATATGTTGGACTCACTGCCGCCACCTTGTGACCATTGGCTCAAACATCACTGGGTTGGTAAGACTGCTGAGGATGATGCATAGAAAATAGGAATAATAATGAAATAAGAATATTGTATTACAAAGATACAGTATCAGCAATGTATTACTTGAACAATATGCTTATTATTGTGGTTATAGTTACTTATACTAACATTTTGAGAATCTTTTTCTCGGTACGCTGATGAGAGGTTGACTTTGGGACCGGTCCTGATGTGGGATGACAACAGCAAGCCCCCCCCCGGGTCAACACTTTGTGTGATTTGGTGGTTTCAACCTCTACTCACCCCACCTCCCTCTCGCCAGCTTGTGTTTTTCTTTCTCCAAATTCAAAAGTCATTACTTGCTCGGCTTCCTCTGCCACTAAACGGCGGGTTCACAGCGAGCTCATTAATGCGCAGACACGCACACCTGCCGTTAGCAGGCCAGGAGAGCTGGAATGTTCTGACTGAAACGCGGCAGAACAAACATGGCAGCTGCCGAGGCCTGCAACACAAAGATGGATGCAAAAGCCCAATACATGCACAGTGTGTCAACTGCAATGGAACCACTTGGGACCCCACATTTGCCTTTAGTGTTGTGTTGCTTCTGCATGTCTCTGTGTGCTGCCTCGTGTTGACTCGTGTTGATTTGGTAACAAGATGCCCTCCTACAACATGAAACTAAAGATGGAGGATAGAAGAAATTGCCATTTCTCTCATTTTCTTCATAAATGAATATTGTCCTTTATCAGCTGATGTGAATTTGAATTATTTGCATTCACTTAGTTCTACAATTATCCTTTCAAATGCTTTGAATCCCTTTCTAATAGGGCTAATTGCTAAAAAAAAAAAAAAAAACATGAATATATTACACATTTGAAAGTTTTTTCTATTTTCTATGCCACTTATCCTCACTAGGGGGTATGCTGGAGCCTATCCCAGCTCACTTTGGCCAAGAGGCGGGGTCACCAGCCAATCGGAATAAATATTTATTTATATTAAATATTATTATATATTTATATAATATATTACATGAATATTTTATAAATATATTTATTAAAATGTACATAATATATATATATATATTAAAAACATATTTTATATTTTAAAACATATATATAAATATATTTTATTTACATAAATATTTATTTATTTTAGTAATTTATTTAATAAATATGCTATTTATTTTGTATAAATATTAATATTTTTTTTTTTTTTTAAGTTTATCATTTTGACTTCAGTATCATAAAATAGAGTTACTATAATAATAATTTTATTTCTATTATTATTAATAGTATTTTTTTTTCTTGTAACGCTCTCTTAGTTTTGTTTTGATAATTTCTTCTTATACTTTTCTGTAATTATCACGACTATATATATAGAGAGAGAGATTTTTTAATGATATACCGGTACATTTATTACATAATCTTCCACATAGTATGCATCAAAGAAGCCCATTACACACAAATTATTCTAAATTCATTTCCAAAGTTAGTTATTTTTAAAGAAGCGATATTGGATCGCTTTTGTTTGTAAGTAAAGTCATCAGTGTTACGTTAAAATGGTCATAAACGTAAACTCCACAAACTGAAGTGGCTGTCACAAAGCTATCGTCAAGACATGGAGTTTAAAGACACTTAAATTTACGAGTAAAAGGTCTCTCGCCTCCGACTTTTATTTTGGCCATAAAGGCACCAATAACAAGAAAATGTGACAGTAGCTCCAACGACCTTTAGTGTCAAGATTATTTTTTCTGTCAGCAATTTATTTGCCCGCACTGACAGACGCAGTAGCAGGTTATCTGTCCCGGGCCGGCTCTTTTTTTTATTCCTTTCTTTCTTTTGGCGTTAACAGTTAATATATAACCTGGTGTGCAAGGAATCAGCACATTTCCTTCTGCCTGTATACGTGGATCGATGCTGGCGTGGCGAGCCAGATAAATGGGATCATTGTCAAGAGTTCGACACTGACACAACCGGATAATTCGAGATTGTACAACTCAAGATCCATGAAGTCATGCCAGGCAGGTCTGGTACCACAGACAGTGAATATATATATCTATATATCATGATTATTTAGCTGCAGATAGTCATGTGAAAATATTAGGACACCCCATGGTTGGTGTGAGCCATAATAATACCAAAGGCTACTGTTGGGGCCATAAACCACGATAAGCTAAAACTCAACTCTGAACCTCCCACCTCACTGCCCGTCCTTCACACATCTGTCTGCCTGCCACTGAGGTCCGCAAGGGAACACATTTACTGTGACACACACCAACAGGAGTTTTATTCACATCTTAAGTGGCTTATTTACTTTTACCATGTCCACTACATTGGGTAATACGAGTCTAAAGCCATTTGAAGCCGCTATTATTATACATGAATGAGGTAATGGCCACCACAAGAAGTACACTGTCCAGAAAAAGTCTGTTATCTTATGTCTAAAATGTCTTATTTTCTGATTATATCTACTATATTGGTAATACATGTCTTTTTATAGGTGACGATATGGGTGTTATATTGTGTCTCGAGGGCAATATTGCATCAGACTTCATGGCAAGTTGTGTACAATTTGATCAAGATTGGTTAAAAAACATGGCCGCCATCAATCAAATCAGACGGGACTCGGCAACTAAATATAAGCCAAAAGGAGCAGTGAACATTTGTGTAATGATGATAAAACTTTGAGTACTGAATATGCGTATTGCATGCATGCTAGCATGTTTTGTCGTGGACTTTAATCCTTTCATCCCCTTGAAAACTACTTACTTTTTGGTTGTGTTGATTTAAGGCAGCTTTGGAACGATTAAGATCCTGGCCGCATGCCACCTAATGTGGAAGCCAAAGTTATCTATTATTTCATGAGTAAAGACAAACGCTTCACACTCAGTCAACCATGACGTCTGTCTTGTCCCCATGTGATTGCTTAAGGTACCTCCTGTTACTTCACTGCCGTCTGACACGACTCTCTAATCCGGTCCACCGCAGCAGCCACCCCCCCACCCCACCCCAATAATGATATTGATATCCGTTGTAAGGTGCAAACTGCTGAGTCAGCATAATGAGCTAATTGTTGAGTAGCAGCATTTTAAAACACATGTAGAGGTAGATAAAGCTGCTGGATGCTGGCTGATACTTCAAATGCAGCTACTGCCATCTTGCGGGGTTAATGAAAAAGTACATTGAGAGGTTGCCTACAGCCACAGCTGTCAATAGCGATGTTTTTTTTAACCTAGCGCTTATTAGACACCCAACTTTTGTGAACTTGAACAGACGCATTGACTGGAATATGTATCGTTTCCGTTGATATATTTTTGATATCTATTTATCAGTAGGAATGACATTTTTGCAATCGTATGGTGATGTTTCAATGCACTTGGAGTTTAAAAAAAACCCTAACATCTAACATTTAATATTAGCGATGTCCGATTTTTGCTTTTTTGCAGAAAACCGATACTGTCCAATTCTCAATTTCCGATACCGGCTATGAGCCGATACCGATATGTGTAACACGACATACCTCCTGTGGCGGAATGAACATGAATGTGTTGTATACAGCATTTTTTAATATCGGTTTTCATGATCTGGAAAAAATCTGCTTCCGATATCAACCTATATCACATTTTTATGCTGATATCAACCCGATAACTGATAACTGATGATAATTATCGGCCATCCTTATTGAATCTATTTTTGTAGAATTTCTTTGAACATGCAGAAAGTTTCACAGATGGTATGCTGAAAGAATAAATAACCACATCTGTCTCTGTTGGTTAGCTATTGTCCAGAAAAGTGTCTCTGTCACTCTTTAAGCTTACTCTACAGCATCATCGCATGTTCAAAGTTCAGGTCAGCATCAGTTTGGGGTGGGCGGGGGGGTGGGGGGGGGGGGTGAGAGATGCGACAAGTGACATCTTGCAAGGAGCTACAGTATGAGGAAAGAGAACAGTCAGAGTGTGAGGGACGACACGATGTGGTTGACTTTGGCCTATTATCAAAAAATATGCATATTTAAGCACATTTGACACGTGTTCACCTAAATGAAGCATTTTTAACCATTTAGAGATGGCTGAATAAGCAAATATACAAAAATATGTAGTATCCTACTATGGTCCCTAGGTATGAGTAATGTTACGTTGATTTACATGAGACAATAGCCACCAGAGGAAGTACTCAACAGAAACCACAAGTAAACAAGAAACAACAAGGAACTCTCCCAGTGCTAAGATGTATGAGTCTATATTACATTATCTTATTTACTGTATATATCATATATGCCTTTTTTACCCTCTTATTACAGTATGTTTGCTATATATTGGGTAATACAACTGTAAAGGTTTCAGGTCTTAAATTGCTTATTTTCAGTCATAATGTCTACTATAATGGGTATAAAGGTGACTATAGGGGTGCTATTTCATATCTAGAGGGCTCTAATATGGTTAAACCACATATTTAGAAGGTCATAAATGTGAAAATATTAAATTTATGAATAAGTAATCCTACTTTGCGACTGACTTATAGGCCTTATGAGTAAGGAATTGTTCTTATTACTACTTCATTAAATTTTTGTGTTTAATCTTTTAAGGACTATTTTCTATTTGCCCTTCATGTGTTCCTTGTACAATGGGAGTGGCTTAGGTGTAATATAACTAAAAATCATTTATTATGCATGTATGTGTTGTCTAAATAAAAGTGGATATGTGGAACTCACAATGTAAGTCCTATTGCGGAAGCACGGTTTTCTGCATTTAAGCATGCTCGTAAATTCCATAAAATATACCTTCACTAAAAACATGAATTCAACTTAAAAGTTAAAACACAGACCGACACATAGCAATTTTCCTGAGAACTACCTCTCGCCCCCCCCCACCCTTTCCTCTAGTGGACTCTGTCCTTCTGCTGTCTCCACGCTCCTCTGCTCAGCCCTAAAATGAATTCATCTGCACATCTCCGTCCATCCAACAGCACATTAACCCCGAGCACAGGAGGCATCCTATTGGAAAAAAATGTCCCTGCTGTACGGCTCGGTAGTGAAACATCACTTTGACCCTACGTGGCCCCTCCCCTCCCCACTCCATTCCCACCCTCACTCCACTTATTTAAGAATCTATCAACTAAAACATATATAATTATATATACTGTATGCTTAAAAAAACAAGTGTTTTCTTGCTTTCTTAGCATGAGTTGCTATGCATTAGATGGGGGCGGGGGGGGGGGGGGGGGTCGTTGGGGAGGGTCATGCAACACTGGCTGCTTTCTGGAGGACAGAGAAACTGTAATTGGGGACCATTAGCGCTTGCCTCGGACTAGTCATGCAGAGCCAAGCTTGGTGATTGAGACATAGTGACTGCACAGTCCCACTGCCTGTGCCCATGGCCCCCTACCTGGCTGACTTAGCCCTTGCGTGACCCCCCAGCACATACCTCCCTGCGTCCTTTGCTTGTGGTATTGTCTTTAAATAGACCTTGACTAGAGTCAGGGACAGACTAAAAAGCAATCAAATAAAAAAGTCACTTTTATGGCAGCGTTAAATTCTGTGGGGGCTAATCTTTACGTCATCACTTACCTGTCTGATAGCACCTGCACCGCTTCGTCCCAATAGCACACCTTGAGCCGGAGCATCCTCTACAAAATGAAATAAATAGCTTTTGTCATTGAGTCAATGACATTTAAGCTAGAAATCCCAACAAATAAACAAAAGGAGAGAAGAATCCAAATTGGTAAAAAATTAGCTCGGTTGTTATCAACTAACTCTCTTATGTTTATTTTGACAAAAAAAAAACATGCAAAATTACAAGACTAAGGTAATAATGACTGTAATAATAATGGTATAATTGTAATAATAATAATAATAGTAATAAAGTTGTATGCACAAATGACAAAAATGGTCCTATCATGCAATGTTAAAAAAATACCTGGATCCAGACGGTGATCCAGATCACCACCCCCCCCCCCCCCAAATTGAATCAGTTCTTCAATCATCCTATTTCTAACAATTCCAGAGAATTTCAACCAAATCCATTCAGAACTTTTCAAGTTATTTTGAAGCAAACAAGCAAACAAATAAACCCCTGCAAAGACATAGCTTCCGTGCTGCGCTTTGCATGGGTAAATATATTATTTTGCTTAAAAATCTGTTGAAAATTTAATTTTTTTTGCCATTTTTGTGTATGAATGACAAAATCACAAAACCATTCAATGAACTTGAAAACGGTATCGGTATCAGCAATACTGGGCTCTGTATTTACTTGGTGTTGGATTAATACCAACATTTGCAGTATCGCCCATACCAACGAAGCTAGACTGATTAGCATAACTAAAGCGGAAAACAAACATATGAAAAATTAAGCCCATGAATCGAAAATCCAAGTTGAACGAAAAATAAGGAATACGCAATATTATGCCAAATGAACTCTCAATGAAACTTTTAGCGAAAGGCCAAAGTAAATAAAAGGCAAATAGCTAAATAGCTAACAGTTTTAAATAAAAATGCAAAAAAGCCTGCAAAACCCAAAACCTTTACATGTGCATTTGCAGACTTCCTGATTCAGGGAGGATGGCATTGGAGAACATGATTGTACCATTTTTCATTCTATGGAGCATAAAGAGGGAAACTACATTCATCAAAAGTGGTTTACTTTCATTGACTTCATGCTTGGAGACCAACATTTTCTTTTAATATTATGACGTTATTCCATTTTTTTTTCCTAAAAACGATAGCCAGGGATTGTCGGAGTGGTGAAAATAGTTCATTTGTGGCCCAGTCGAGGGGGAAACAACAAAAGAGATTCAAAGAATTGTTTTTGTTTTGTCTGTCTGTAGGCTACTTCTTTACTCATGGTGGAGGACATGAGACGATTGGACTACACCATTATTGGATTTGGGCCTGGTAAGAATGGTTCATTTGTGACTAAATGGAGGAGAAAAAATCGTCAACAAAAGTGAATAGATCTCTGAGTGTTTTTGTGTTTGCCATGTCTGTACTGTCCTTCCTGGTTCATGGAGGTTAACATGGACTGTACCATTTTTTGGACTCCTGGGGGTGGGGACTGAGAATGTTTATTTTGTGACCCAATGGAGGAAAAAAATCTGACAAAAGTGAAAATATGTTGGATGGCTGACAGACTACTTCCTGGTTCATGTAGAATGACTTACGACAACTGGACTGCACCATTTTGGTACAGCAAAACAAGACAAGATTCCACCTGTCGCATCAAAGGTTTGAGAGTATGGCTCCATCCAACTAGAAACTAAATATCAATGTGCATTTTTATCCAGATTTGCACCAACACCACCGTAATATGGCATTGAACTGTGTTAATATAGTTTTTGCATTCACGTTGCTGTTGCACTTTCTGCAGCAAGTCAGTTTTAAGCACGGCTCTCATAAAGAGCCGGCCCACTTTATGGCTCTGTTGCCCAACATCACATGCCTCCAGTGCTGGGATATGATTTCAGATAAGAAAGTCAGCCAAACATGAAGCACGCTTCTCCTGCGAAGGCTGCTGAAAACATGAAGCACCGCACGCAGAAGAAAGTCACTTCATGAAAGGACAACGCACGTTTGTAGAATATGAAAGACGGCCTCATTGCAGTCCAGATTTCATAAATATCTTTATGATAAGCTGATTACCTTATCCTTGACAGCAGCACAGAGCGAAGGCAGTAAAGATGCAGGATTATGAGATGATGGTCCATAAAGGGTTTGCTGCAGATAAGATGCTTTGTGGCACTGGAGGGCGGGCAGGAAGAATGGACGCTTTGGGGTCAACACACACAAAAAACCCACACACATTTTCATTAGCACAACGCTAAAAACACACAAGATGCGGTACTTATGTGCTGACATGAAATGAAACTACCTACCGTGGCAATGAGTGATGTGTGTTTCCAGTAGTATCAGCGCTAGACGAGACCATAAAAACATGGCGGCCCATGAAAGGAAGACAACCTTTGACCCCCTTAGTCATGCAGGATGTTTGCAACAAACACATTTTACATACAGTCCAACACCCCTCAAGGCAGACAATGTCAGGAAAAGATGCTCAAAACGTGAGATGGTCGCATTTTGCATGCAATTTTCTTTTTTTCTATTTTTCTACCACGGTTTAAACATTGCATGTACAGCTATAAAGCTTTTAAAAAGGCCATAGTTTAATTGTGATTAATTATCTGGGAATTTTTATTTTTTTTACATATTTTGACTGCTGCTTTCAGTGTCTCTGTAACTTCACATCAATCCAAGAGTCCCAATCTAAATACCCCCACTCACTGCCTGCCGAGGGTCTTTCTAATCTCCTGAATGGCTCCATTAATGAGCCTAATGGCATGTGAGCGATACCACACCTGAGCGAAACCGAGCGGGGTGAGTGCTTCGCCAACTTCCTGCATCGCAATGCAAAAACAACAAAAAAAAGCTTCATGACAGAGAGGAAACCACTAGAACAAACTGCTCTCAGGTGCAGCAAAGCAGACCGGGCAAAACCATCATTTATGAAGCCTGTCACCCTTGGTTGCCCTACGCAAGGACAAAGGCTAAAGTTTGTGCATGCAAAACACACTCTCTTCACCTATCTTCACAGACAACATCATCATAAAGTATTAACTTCTAAGTGCATGCTTTTGCTGTAATAATAGGTTTTAGATTGTTTTTATTTAAAGTAAGACTTTAAATGGAGTGCATTTTATGTATCATGGCAGCACAACATTGATTCCCAAATTAAAGCTATCACCAAGTGGAAGTTGTTTATTCATACCTATATATATATATATATTGTTGTCTTACTGTGGTGGGTAGGCACTGTAGCAAGTTTGAAGGTCACTTGTGTCACAAAAACATCACTGCGCTTGCAAACCATGCCATCTAGGTTAGAAAAGGTTGCCCTCTAGTGACCAAAAAACTGAACTGCACGCAAAACAATACAATGTTGATTGGCTACGAAAATCGTCTACAGTACGCCACATTTAAAACCCAAGTGAGTTATATAAAGTGCATACTATGCAGTTGAGAAATACTGTATTTTACTGGTACACAACAGTACAAGTCCCTTGAAATATACACATGCTAACCATAATGAAGCTAACAGGTTCATTTCCACCACACAGCCGAGCAAGGCTACACTTGTTGACGCCCTTTTCCTTCATCTCTACCCTTTCTTTTTCACTTTGTTTTACTAGCCATTATGATACATGCCTGTCCTGGGGGAAAAAGTGACAAATCTGGTCTTGTGGGCCGTCGATTAGAGCAATTAATCACTTAGCAGTGTGCCGAGGACGTATTTACAAGGCAATGTTTCCAGTTTCTAAACACCATCGTGGCGGCCAAACCCGCGCAGGGTGTACTACGGAAGTACCTCTCGAGTCAATCCTACTGACAATTTTATTCTATTGTCCTTGTCGACTGACAGGCAACAGTTGCAGCTAAGAAGCACTTTTATCTCCTGGTGCCTCTAAGGCAAGGTGTCCAAAGTACTGTTACTGTTACTCAGGACAGTCAATTAAACAGGAAAACAAAAAGGAAAATAATAATTATAATAATAATAATTAATAAATAATTTAAGAAAACAGCAGTAATTTTATGGGAATTATGCCAGAATATTTACATATTTTGTTATCCTCTGCAAGGTTTTCTACAAATGTTTGCCTTCAGAAGTCTATAAATTGGCAAAAGAGATAATTTAGATATTCTGCTATGCTAGGTCCAGTAAGGCTACAGCTAACTGTAGGTCACAACTAGATGTGTCCGTCCCATTTTCCCATTTTTGTCATTCCCCAAATTGCTGCATTTCTTTTTTTGTTCATGGAGAACATAGTTGTGACCATAAAGGAGCAAGATCTCGACATGCTTGGAGGATGAGCCGCATATGTGGTGGACGTGTGTATGGAGTCCGCAAGCATGATATATGAAAAAAATGGACATTTTACCCAAACCTGACAGCAGCAAAACATACAAAAGGCACACGGCGGCCTGTACGGATGGCGCATGAAGATGTACAAAGTGCAAAAAGTATAGTGTGCAGCTGCCCTATAAGGAATTCACCACTCAATCCAAATGGCCAAAAATGAGCATAAATCCCCTTTAAGGTAAATGTTGCTACAGTACATTAGCAAACTAAAGCACAAACAATGATGACACCAAAGACCACGCTCTAGTAAGTCAACAATTATTTTATTATTTTTATGCCATCATTTTGGTTTTATAGCAACATACTGTCTAGTTCTAAAGATGTGCGATTTGAGAGCAATGACAGGCACACGTTTTGTGCAAATTGTAACAGCATCAGAGCAGCTCCAACATGGACGACAACAGCGACAACAACACATGCCGGAGGAAGCAACAATACTGAATTCCTTCAGGAACAGGAAGACTTCCCTTTTAAAAAACAAAAAAAAAACAGCTCGCATGAAAGAATGTGATAGTGTAAGTGTCCCCGGTCGACACGTCTCATCAGCAAGTGGGTTAGGGTCTCTGCTTTAAGAAATATACTAAAGAGAAAAATGCTTTGTCATTCTTGTCAGAAAAATAAAGAGCGACACTACATAAGACCGACCCGGCTAGGCGCAGTGCTAGCTGACGGAAAATGTTTTACCGCAAAATCATCTTTTACAAGCCAAGTTGGATTTGTTCAAAATGTAAAAACTCCATGTGCGTTTTGTTATGCTTTAACCATGCAGAAACATACACTTGTATGCATGGTGGCAAGCCAGCGAGCTAGCTAGCTAGCTATCCAGCGTTAGGACACGACTAAAGATTCAAGCGACTTTCACAGTGACACCTTTAAAAAACAAACAAAAAACGCCATCACTTCACATTGCGGGAAAAAAACACACACACACACAAACTCAGTAGATGCTAAATGAAAAATAATAATCAAAGTTTGTACATCTACCATTATTTTACAACTCAAAATCGGAGCATTGTAAAATGAACTAATTATTATTACAACGGTGCTCCTTTACCATTATTTTAACGCTTTATTAACAACCTAACAAAAATACTCCGGCAATCACCGAAAAAGTAATCTTACACAAAAGTACATACAAAGTAAAAGTATCATCCATGCAACTGTGCAGAAGCCAGTTCAAATCGTAATGTTATGTCGTTATTCAGAGTATGAGGCATCATAGCCTCTGATGCATTTCCTGTGAAGCGAAACAAGAAAAGAAAGGAGGGGAAAAACAACATCCGCGGAAAACATCTCAGCCCGACTTAAAGAGCAAGATGGCCACCTGGCCCAAATAGAAGTAAATGAAATGCTTGGTCTCGTGGGTCACGTAGCTGCCGAAGTTCCTCCCGACGATGCAGTGCCAGGTGGGGTTGTACTTCTTGTCAAATTCCTACAAGGACGACACACATCTTGAGACGATTTCATCATTTTAACTCATTCAATTGTGACTGACATAAACAATACAAAAAGGGTTGTTTTACACCAAAATAATTTACTTGCAAATACAACACTATGAACTAAGTGTGGTTTTTCCACATTTGGAACTAAACAAGGCTGCACGGCCAACAAGTGGTTAGCACGCAGGCGTCACAGCGAGGAGAGCCTAGTTCAATTCCACCCTCGGCCATCTTTGTGTGGAGTTTGCATGTTCTCTCCGTGCATGTGTGGCTTTTCTCCGGGTACTCCGGTTTCCTCCCACATTCCAAAAACATGCTAGGTTAATTGGCGACTCCAAATTGTCCATAGGTATGAATGTGAGTGTGAATGGTTGTTTGTCTATATGTGCCCTGTGATTGGCTGGCCACCAGTCCAGGGTGTACCCTGCCACTCGCCTGAAGACAGCTGGGATAGGCTCCAGCACCCCCGCGACCCTTGTGAGGATAAGCAGTAGAAAATGAATGAATGAATGGAACTAAACTGTGTGTGCATGCATTAATATTTCCCTACAATGCTTAACCTTCTGCACGCTACACACCTCCATGCTCTTCCACTTCCTCCTTGCAAAACATCCATGCTGAACTCTTATCAAACGAAATTGTGCCGCCTTTTTATGGCCAACAACTGCTGTACAAGTGACATCTTTTAGTGTGCAGTTGCGCAAAAAAAAGTATAAGATGTAGAAATACGTCCCTTCACATTTATCAACACATAAATACATCATGGGTATTGAATGAGTTAAGTAATGGAAAACTTAGGTCTTGACATTTTTCTTAATTTGTCTTTTTTCCATTCGGTGCCCTGCAGTATTGTGCACAAACTCTCTAATAAGTCATTTTTCTTGTTTTGTGGATCAAATAAATACAATTAAAAAAAAAGACACATTGTTATGGTGGACAGTGATTGTGTGCAGCTATTTTTTTGGACATGAAAAAAAAATTATTAAAATACTGATTTTAACTAGAATAGTTAAAATAATACTTGTAAATTATTTTTGTAAATTGTAAATTATTATTTTTCATTTATTAATAAATAAATAAAAATTAAAATATATTCATTATATTTTTTAATTTATTAATTAATATTTTCAAATAATATTAATTATTTCAAATAATAAATTTATTAATTAATGTTTCAGTTAATGTACATTTATATCACAATAAGACAGAAATACACACATTTTCTTGTTATATAAAATGGATTATCATTATATTATTAAAAGCGTTACTAAAAGCATTTTTCTCAATGTCTTTGTCAATACCCAAATATAGATAGATAGATTATAAACAATTGTTTGTTTTTTTCTTTAATGGAGCTATGTTTTGAGCAAGCATTTTTTAAGTGTTCATTTTTTTAAAATAAATGTTATTCAGGCTGTCTGGCTCCAGTTGACATTTTGTGGTGACTTGTATATTAAAATGTCTCAATCATGTGTGGTGTACCTTCTTGATGTAGGCAGCAATGTCTTTCTCTATGTTGTACTTCTCCATGGCCTGCGTGGCACAGTCCACCGCGTCCTGCTGCATGTCCTCAGACATATCAGCGTTCTTGATGACGGCCTTCCTGTCGGTCATGATGACGATGATGCTGAGGAGGAAGAAGAGGGAGAGCAGTGACGTAGTGTGCTGAAATCAACACCGCGTGTGACCATTGCAAATGTCAGTCACGCGCAGGATAATTAGCATTGGATGTGCTCAATGATGTAGCATAAATAGGCTCATTATTTATTTTTTAAAGAAACTTATTGTTGTAACGAGTCATCCTCGGCTTGGGTGACTTTGCGATGTATGGCTTGGAAACTTGATACAGGTGGAGAGACAATACTTCGCAAAATCATTTGCACACAGATGCACATTATGAGGCCAGACGTTAAAACAAGCGGGTAAATGGCTCATTGCACACTGACAACACATGAATCACTTTGCAGTAGCTTACATCGAAACAAGTGAGAAACGACAATAATTCCCATTTAATGGCAATAAATAAATGTATCTCACCGTCTTCGTTCAGCTGCAGAAAAATAAAGCTCGTCAAATGTGGCTTTAAAACGGCAAGTTTGCACGATGCTCCGTCTATAATTGCTTTTTAAACATACACACAGTGAGCATGGAGGTACGTTTGCGCTCCACTCTCGACTGCTCCGGTGCCCCGCCCCTCTTGCGTGAGACTGCGTCCTCCCATTGGCCGAGTCACCGCCTCGCCGCGCTGTGCAGGCGTTTTCCTCCTGCTCGTCTATGCCGGCATCTTATTTCCTCCCACAATGCAACACTCGGCGTGGCGTGGAAACAGCTGATAACACACTATTGGCTTTCGAGAAGAGTTTCTAAACATAAAACAGAGACTTTACTCAAAAGCCTGCATTTATGTGCTAGTTTATCCATACACCTTCAGTTTCTAGCTAGCATTTATCTTCAAACTGTAGAGAGTACCAAATGTGGTACACTGACACTTTTTTTATAGCCATACTGTACATGATATAACTGCCATCACCTAGTATCCAAGTACTAGTGACCTAGTATCTGCTGAAATTGAATTCATTGCTTAAATTAACTAGTCTCAAATGCTATAAGTCAAATACCTGCAAGTACAAACCCCATAAGGAGCTGAAACTGCAAACTAGGTGGCACTTGCAAAGCTAATGTTGAGGCTGCATAAAAAGCTTGAGAACCATCGCATAATGCGTAATGAATGGACCAAATGGGCAAAAAAAACAGCATTCTTTGGCTCGTTTTGAGATATTTTTATTGAAAATGCTAGAAGGAAAAGTTAAGCAAAATCAAAATACAAACGAGGTTCCCCATAAGAACCCCAACCCTCCCCAAATTTTGATTCCCTCATACCAGGCATCTACGATTCCATCCTTTGATCCAACTTCCTGGTCCTCTGTTTTTCTCGTCAACTAGTGCCATTATCACTGAAAAACTTAGATAGGCAGGTGGCAGGCTATTAGGAAAAAAAAAAAGTTGCTCTGGGACATCCCGTTAAAATTAGTTCTGCAAATTTGAAAATCCTGGAAAACTGATCCCGTTCCGAGCATCCATCCTTGCCTATCCCTTCCCTAATCGATCCACTCATCCAGCTCCAAGGATTGGGATCCACTGAGCCACTCCTCTCCAATCAAAACCTTGAAATACCAGGAAGAAAATCAGAGGCAAACCGTTAGAATAGAATGTCAAGCTTATGGGCCAAATTTGATGAGCACTCATGTTTTAAAAAAATTGCCAGAGCACAAAAGAATCCCTAATTTAAGAGGGATACTTTTGCGAATTGAGTCAGATTTTTTTTTTTTTACATTTGACAGCAAAGATGTTACACTTACATCACAACACTTGATGCTTTTTCTCTGTGACAGGCCACAGGGGCATGTTAAAATTTGTCATCTATGACAAAATGCAGCACAAGTGGCTTTGCTTAAGTATGACATGCACAACAAAGAAACCTAACAAAACAAAACAAATTTATGGAATATAAAGCATACCATTGCCTTGACCTGCTGTCCTATCCTGACCATACAAATGAAATGTGCTCCACAATGGTTTTATTCCAAATCACTTTAATCCTTCTCTTCAGATGTCTAAAGGAAGACACAAGGTAAAATACAGTTAAAGGTTGGGCTCTTTGTCCAAAACAGCCCTCCCACAAATATTCAATGAGAAGCCTCTTATAAAAAAACAAAAATACACTTGCAAAAACTTTGAGTGTGCCTTACAACTCAATGTTTTTGAAGCTAAGCACATTTTGAAGGAAAAAAGGACGACAAAGGGGGAGAAAGGGAGGAAAAAGGAGGGAGGGGGTACAACTACATACCAAGCTCATCCACATGGACATCGGGACAAAAATTAAAAACCAACAGCTGACATCTGGAGGAACTCATGAGAGGTAAAAACAGTGGAAGGATCACGTCAACAAGGTATATCAAGAAATGGGAGGGACGGAAAAAACATCAGGTTTTTTTAGGAGCGAGATCGAGAACGGCTGTGACGAGGCGAGTAGCGTGGCGATGCTCTGCCGCGGCCTCTGGAATCACTGCGGCTCCTGCTCCGGCTGACACTGCGGCTCCTGCTCCGGCTGCCACGGCTGCGGGAGCGTGATCTTCCGTAACTGGGGCTGCGAGGACCATCTAATTTCACGCGAACGTAAGCCGTCTCTCCCTGGCGGACACAAAAGAACTGGACATTGAAGGGACAACATTCCTTCCCTGGGTTTGTGGACAGTCCATAGAGACGGAAACAAAGGAGCAAGTGTCAAGAGAGTACTCACCTTTGGCACAGCAAAGACACACAATCCATGCCAAGAGACCAAAGCAGTACACATACCTCGTGCGAGCGGAATTTGGAGTTGTCCAGCTTTCGAACGGCATAGGTCATATCTTCTTTGCGCACAAACTCTACAACACCGGTTCCATCTCTGTAAACGTCGGCATAACACACATCGCCCGCTTCACGCATGTGGTCCTTCAAGTCCTGCCAGCTGCCACTCTGAGGGAGACCTAAAATAAAAAAAATTAAAAAAAAGAATTGACACGATTCATTTATTTTGGGTCAATTTTCCCAGTTATGCTTGAATAACACCTGAATAGTCACGACAGTGCACTATATGCTACCATGTCTCCAAAATCACTCAACATGATATGAAGAGACAATAAGGAACAGGGAATGTAAACTAAGCAGATGAAATTCAATACTTCTCTTTTGCAGTGTAATCCTAGATCAATCACAACGGTGCATGGGATGCGACCCCATCTCCAAATATACTCTACATTACTGATAAAGAAAATGAAATGTATATAATTCTGGTGAAGACGCTTGTTTGCAATAACCTACGACAACATGCTCCAAATGAGAAACAGCAACTATTACAATTTTCAGTCCAATGTGAAATGGTATGAAAATAAATAAATTATAGATGGTGTAATTCATCAAATGCCTGTTTTCTTTATACCATAACCGCTTGCTGCCAGGTCAGAAACAATTGCATTTTGCAGCTACAGCCTGTCAGCCACTGATTCTAACTAAAGAACTTCCTCCTGTAATCCCAGGTCACCGTCCTTTAATGCGTGGATAGCATACCTACAAAACAAAACTATATGAACATTATGCACAGCTGACTCAACTGCATTTGTGTAGGTTGGTTAAAACAACTTTCAATTTTACATAAAATAAGGTAACAGTATTCCAACAAAACATTAGGAGACAAAGCAGCTCAGCATCACCCGTGACCCGTGCACTAAGCACCCAATTACCCCAAAATTAGTTCAAAATACGAGGAGGTCCAAAGTAGAACCATGGTCAAAGGGTACATATTGTGAGCAACTCTATTTAAACTAATCTGAGTGCAACTCGTACATTGTGGAAATGTGGTATAGTCATTCAATTGTCAATTACGTTTTTTTGGCCATACATGATGTGGATTGGATTTTTTTTCATGTCCATGTGAATTGTACAGTATTTACAAATGCAACCTGGGCCTCTTTCATTTGTGGATAGAAATCCGATATGTATCTAACAATGCTGCACTGTTTGAACATTCTTGATTATCCAACCTATACATCATCAAAAGGATTGCTTCGCCATGCAAGGGTTGAGGAAAAGTACTTCACAGAAGTAGGAAAAAGCTGTCATCAAAAAATTTGATAGATAAAAGTGTCAGTGAAGTGACACATGACATTCACCCACATGCTCCTCGGAACATCACAACACGTTCCTCGCGCTGCCATTGACAAAAGCCGCTTCCAATTGCCACCTACGTGCTAAGAAATGCCATGTTTACTTCCATATCATTGTGTATGCATGGAACTTCCCAAACACACTGTGTTCACATTACTCACAAATCTTTTAAAAAAGTGATGTCAACTGCAATTACTACCATATACATAAATTACTACAGAGAATTCAATTCAAAAAATCAGAATTGGGCATTATAACCCGCAGTGCAAAATAGTCAGTCTGCTGGCACTGTCAGATCAAAACAACTCAAATCGCATCAGTCTTGCCAACCTGACTGCGATTTTTATAACTTCAAAGTACTGCACAAATACTTTCTCTCCATTCAACAACGTTTTTCATTTCCAAACTAAAAAAAACTCAAAAGATCTCCTGCACTTGGAGTCAGATTACTTGATGTTGAATGTCTACAGACGTTAGGAGTATACTTTCAAGACATTCGCCTTTGAAAAGCTAAAATTAAAACTGCATGTTTTCAGTGTCACCGTAGTGGTGTAATTTGGGGAGCCGGGCACAGCACACAAGTACCACAGCAAGGCAGGAGAACAACGCATGCACCATACTTAAAAGTTACTGTCTTCTTACCGGACACAACAACCCTGTACTCCGAGCGCCTGGACGGAGGACCATAGCGGCCTCTGGGAGCTCCACCGACCCCGCTGAAACTGCCTCTACCGGAGCCTCTGCCGCTCCGAGGGAATTCGACGCGGAGTCTGTAGCCGTCATAGTCGTATCCATCCCGGCCATAAACTGCATCGCCCGCGTCCCTGTTAAAAAAAAAGAACAAACATAAGTCCTGTAAGCTCGAGGGATGTGTCAGTCTATAGAAGACGCTAGTAAGTTAAACGCACATGTTAGCAAGTAGCATGATGTGTGTGTGGGTTTGCCAACACACCTTGACTCATATAGCGAGGCGTTATGCGGGTGGAATGATAAGGAGCTCGTTGGCATACCGCACCAGAGAATATGCAACCACAATCCATACAAAAAAGTGAGCAAAGGGCTCAAGTGTGGTGGCTACTGGATGTTAGCACAGGTGTTAGCCACAAAATGGCGCTACTCGGCTGTAGCTATGCTAAGCTAGTGATAGCATCTTACCTTGGGTCTTCGAACTCAATGAAAGCAAACGGCGGTCCACCTCTCCTGTTTTTCAGGTCTATATCCCGAATGGCCCCGTACTTGTAGAAAACCTCCTCTACGTCTTTCGTGCGAATGTCAGGGGGAAGGTTCCCGACATAGATTCGACAATCGTTGTTCCCTGCCGGGCCTCTCACTACGCCAGACATCGTGGATGAATGGATGGCTCGTCGCTGCTTAAAAACGAACTTAAATGGTCAAACTGTGTGGAAGTGCGATACGATACCACGTTAAAACGAAGCAAAAGGTGGGCGGGTTGACGTGCTCTGTGAGCTGTTTTGTGTGGAGACAAGCTTCGTCTTCACCGTGGCGTCCACACCAGACCTCCCCTTTTCCCTACCTCAGCGAACGTCCTATGGCGCCCCGTCCAGGACAACTTGGCATCCGCGTAACAAAATAGTCCACCGTCTACTGTACTATAGCTAAGGAATCCAATGAATCATGACGTCATGACATGCGTAATGTCTTTACACAGTTAATACAAAAGTAGCTTCCTAGCTGGTAATAGTCACATTTCTTGAATTAAGATACGCTACGTTGTGTGATAGTTGTTGGCATGTGATATGTTGCTGTCTGGATGCTATGCTGGCAAAGTAAGATACCTGTTGTTTTGGAGTGTTATGTTAGAATAGTCACGACAGTGCATGGCATGCTGTAAAAATTAACATAACTGTATACTGCAAAACAGTGTTATGCGAGAATAGTTGTGTGAATAGAAAGTGCACCATACGGTATGTTTCCAAAATTACAAATGACATAAAAAAACATAACCAATGTGTGCTCTGCTACATGATTGATAGCAAATAAACAACACAAACGACTATATGATCAGTGAAACAAGGTGGTAGTTGTTTTGCAATGTTACGCAAGAATAGTCATGATGGTGCACGGTATACTGCTGTCTCCAAAAAAGTAAAGACAAAGTAAAGAACAGAGTATTGTACGTATGTTGTTGTTGTTTCTTAACCAACAAGTGACTACCCTAAACTTGCATTGAAATACACGGCTCATCTCCCTCATTTACAATTTTTAGTCTTTTCGTTACATGTTCTTTATTTGCAGTACTTCTAATTTTGGTGCTGAAAAATACACCCTTAAAAAAATGACCAATAAAAGATTCCGGTGTACAGTACCTTCATTTAACGTTCTTCTTTTTTGATTTTTTTTGCAATCTTCAATTCATCCACTAGATGCCATTACAGTCCACATCTTAATCCACATACATTCATTGTTTAAAAAGAAGAAGCTGACAGCCAACCATAATTTACAGGTAATTTAAGCTTTGATCGTACATGACCGTGCTGTTGTCAGTTATAAATATACTTTGGTTTGGGCATTTGCAATTGTACAGTGTGTGCCAAAAAATCAGAAGCATTCTAAACACATTTAGAAACAGGATTTAAATATAAACTTGAACATAAGACACAATTAGTAAAAGTACATGAAAAAAAATAGCATTATTACCATAGATTGATCAAGTACAAACCCTCATTGGTCAGAAACAAATAAAAAATGGAAAGGCACTGCTGTATAAATGAACTTTACTGAAGACTATGTTGATATATACAGCTGGAGTAGCGGCTTTTGGCACAGTCCTGAAGAAGCTGGCAGAAACACTATATCAATCCCCTTGTTTGGGAACCTTGGGGGTACTTTAATTTATTTAGTTTTTAGACTCTGAAAGTGCACAAACTCGATCAAAGAGGCTCCTCAAGGCACCACAAGCAATGTAAACATGACATAAAAGTATCAGTGATTGTCTCAGCAGCTTTTGTTGACACAGATTTCACTACACAAGCAGGGTAGTGGGGATAGAGGGTAAACATCCCATCACTGACACTAGTGGCATCTGTAATAATGCTGTGTCAATGAAAATAATTTCTGGTGGTGACGGCTTGTAAAATGTCATTCACTGCTGTTAAGTGTTTTCTATTGACCAACCCAGAGTTAAAATAAGACTTACCACAAGATCATTGTCCAGCTGTGTCATGTGAGAGTTTATCAGAAGGATTAATCCCCTCTAAGGTGGTCGACACTTCCGTGTCCACCTGTGTGCGTAGTCTCACCACCTTGTCCACCTCTGTGGCGGTGCTCCCCTCGCCCTCCGCTCGCGCATTCCCCCTCAGTCACTTGATGCGGTGGCGCACCAGCGAGGACTGGTCGGTGATTTCCCCAGAGTAGCTTCGTCGCCGGCAGGGCAGGACCAGTAGCAGCAGCAGAATGATGAGGATGATAGCACAGACGGCCATCAGAGCGTAGGAGATGACCCAGATCAGCGGTTCCTTCAGAGACCTGCCCGAGCAGTCGGTTGCCACGTCCGCTGCTGAGAAGGGCCCAGCAATTTCTGACAGAGGCACTCCGCTGCTTACTGCAGAGACACGTCACATTGTTGCACACTCTTTTAGAAGAGAGACACTATTTGAAGACGATTGAGTGCAGAGATGCAGAAAGACAGTTCAGAATTTTCATACATGTAAGATGGTGTCGCACATGTAATTATAATGCCTCTTCTGATTTTTGTGGTATGATGTAACATGAATTCTCAACTTAAGCACAGTCTCCTATAGTGCTATCCAAAAGCAAATACCCAACGGTATCTGTAATTAGCCACTGGGTCAAAAAACATTGGCATCTTTATCTAATAATTAACAAAAGCCATCTTTGTTCCATATCTGGACAGAGCTCCAGTTTCCTCTGCTTTCTGTTTAATAGTTTAACCAGTGATTAGCAAGTTAGCATGAAGGCAAGTCAGTATGTACAGTATGCATAATAAGTACTGGATGTAGCCTGACCTGCACAGTTGCTGAGAGCGAAGCCCAGTCTGCGCTGGGCACGATCAAACACCACATAGAAACCCTCCATCACAGTCGCTCCAATCACAAGGCCATTAGTGGATGACGACACTCCAAAACGGTAGCAGTCCAGTGTGCCGTCCACATCTGTGATTGGCTGGATGTACAGCTTCAACATACAAGAGGAAAACATGATGACGACTCACATTTCAGGAATGTTTGTGCTTGTATTACGGTACCTGAGGCAGGATGGTGATGCGAAATGACTGGCTGGTGTTAGTGTCCCTCAGGTAGATTGACAATTTGGGGAAAAACCTCCAAGGGGTATCTCCCCTCATCCAGCATGCCAGCTTGGTCCCATCCCAGAAGCCTGAGGAGAAATCCTGAATCTGAAAGAAAAACGGAAAATTTGGACACTTCTATCTTTAGTCACAGATGAAGTGAATGGCAATATACGTACTGTACATTAAACTAAGTTTGTATAGTTTGTATATGGTATAGTGTATTGTAAATATTGTATAGTGTCGCAGAAGAAGTGAGTGTACCCCTCACCTTCCAGCAAGCAACAAGAAACAAATGCATATTTTTGAGTAGTCCACTGAAAATGAGTCAACACACAGCCATTACTGTTGAAATAGATGGCAACAAATGAATACACAGTGAACATGTCCAAATTCTATCTTCAGTGTGAATAAATTATTTAGTGTGAGAATCAGTCACTTCGTTTACATGCAGTCAATATTCCAGTTTTCTGAAACATTCCAACCCATTTACACTAGGGGTGTGAATCTCAGCACCGAGGACGATTTGATACACATCTCGATGCACTGCCAGCGATACGATAGTTTAACAATACATGGAATTTTCTGGCAATACGATGCGATACGATTCACCCTCTTCACGATACGATATGATGCGATAATCATTTAGTTCAAATCAATGCAATCCAATATGATGTGGTGCAATTTCTTGCGATATGATGCAATTCAACATGATGCAAATAAGCAAAAAGAAAAAATTGAATTCAGTATGGTCCTACAAAAAGGATTTGGCTTTATTCCTTATAGGCACTTGGCAGTAAATTCAACTAAAGTGCTGTTTGTCTTTTTTACCATGCACAACTTCTTGATCAATATTTTTGCCATCTTAGAATAGCAACAACTTTTCAAAAACAACTTTCCTCACACTTTCACATCGGCTATGCAATTACAATAGCAGTGGTTCAGTGGTGGAGTAAAACAATTCAACAATAATTACTGCTGTAAAAAATACAATATGCAGCAACAACAAAGTTAAAGTGACACTTTCAACAGTGGAATCAATGTTTGTTTATATTCCTGTGTGCAAAACATAATGCTAATATGAATGCACTAGCAGCTAGGCTAATACAGTAGAGGGGAGCAGAAAGTGTAAAACAACTTCTATCCTTTTTAAATTGTTTCACAATTCAGGAAGAAGCCAACTGCTCTGCTGTTCTAATGTCACCTGCTGTGCTGAACACTCGTTGGGGGGGGGGGGGGGGGGGGGGCACACACCTGTTGCAGGGATGGACAAATAGCTCCTGGACAATTTACAAATGGCAGTGGAAGATCCACTTGTTCGGACCTGATTTGCTTGGTTTTTCCCCCGTGTCCGACGAGGAACTAGACGGGGAGGCAGCGGTAGACTTGTCCGTGTTGTGGTTTCCCCTCTTTATGGGGGGGTCTGCATGTTTGTAGTGCTGCCGTTGTACGGCTTCTTAACGCAGCATTCTTTGCAAATGACGGACATTTTGTCCACCTTTCTACCTTTCTGCCGTTCTTTGAGAATCCATAGTGTTTCCAAACATTTCATTTAAACGTTGCGGGAGGGTTAAATATAGAAACTTCCTCGCTGCTGCTTGCGTGCGAACGTCCATGGTGTTTTACTAGTAGTTGTATGTGCCTCACGGCGTCCGTATTCTATACAAAAGGGGAAATAATGATGGTGCATTCACTGCACCTGGGGAACAGCATATGGGGTGAAGTTGAACATTAATAAAACCGCGCTTACATCGGATTTTACCCACAAACTCATCGCGATGAATCTAGATTTCACCCATCAATTGCATCCATACCCAGTGAATGAGCCGATGCGCACGCGCATCGATGTATCGATTATTTTCCACGCCCTTAGTTTACATGCATGAGCAAACAGGGTTATTCCTATACACGTACATGGTAATGGTAAACAATCGGGATAGCCCTATCAAAACAGCGACACACGGAGAATGTCATGACACAATTTACATCATTTCCGCTTCTTCCTGAATACAAAAACAACACCAGCAAGGCATCTATAGACCGTCTATAAATGACAAATTCAATACTTCCTGGTTAAGACCCAAGATTCCTTTCAAATGGAACGTGTGCAGAACACAAATCAATATTCTTTTAGATGGGGATATACCGATATACCGTCATATTCATAACCCAATATTCAGTTTAGAAATGGAGTAACCTGGGGTAATATTTAGGTTTTTGAAAACTAGAATATGAGCATATTCGTGTTTTTCAAAAGAGTTATTGGTGTTTACATGGTTGTGCGCAACAGGACTATTGCTAATATTCCGGTTACGATTGGTTTATTTGACTGCATGTAAACCTAGCCAGTGTTATGCATTACTCCTCCTGGGCATGGAATTACTGTTTGTGGAATCCTCTTTCACTACTCCATTAGCACATCTCTGGTGGAGATAGTGGATGTTGGTGCTCAATTGGGTTCAGGTCTGGTGGAAACATACTACCATTCGACCCTCTTTCCCATCCCAATGGAGGGGTATGGCTGTATTCACTTACGTGAGATACTCTGTACTACTAGTGTAGCAAAGATAGTATAGTATTCAGTATTCTGAGAAATCTGCGTCCTTGACTGACGTGCTATGCTCCTCCGTGCATCCCTTTGCTCTTGACATGTTTCATCATAGTGTGGCGAAGACGGCTGCGTACCAGAGAGCTGCGCGTGATGGCGTCCACCACCGCATTGAAGACGTTGATGGGGAGTCGCAGGAGCGTCGTGCCGCTGTCAACTATGGCTTTATCCATGTTGTACTGAAAGAAAGCGCGACAACAGAAGTGTAGCTTGTCAGTGGAGCAGACTCCTATTGGAACACCTTGAGCGAGTGACAGAACATCAAGTTTGTATTTAAAGCACTGACAGCAACCAATATGACTTTTGGCCTCAGATACCGCAAGCATCTTGTGATGGTTCTTAGTCAAATATACATAGGGGAAAAATGTAGTCCAGAGGTGACAAGAATCATGTACTAATATACTGAGAAGAAGATGAAGTGTGGGCCAACGAACATGAACATATTGATCTGGATTTTTACCTCATCTACCTCCCATATCTAAGTGCTTTGTTGTCTTTAGAACATGATGTCCTATAGTGACTTTGCATGGTGGTATTTGACTAAATCCAGTTATCATTTGCGAAAAGATCACCTCTCTGCAGTCCAGATCCAGATTCTGTTCGCCAACCTCCAGCTTTAGAACCTCTACCTGGTAGTACCACTCCTCAACTATAGGAGTGTACCAGATGGACCCCCGATACAGAGATGGTTCAGCTCCTCCCATGATCTGCAACACAGAAAGCTGCAATTTAAAATCATCATTACAAACACAACAATTATGCGCAAGTGCTCATTATATTATATTGTACCTATTATCCATCCATCCATCCGTCTTCTAAGCTTATTGTGCCTAATATGAGCACTATTAATAATTAATATTACAATGCTTGTAATAATTTAAAATATATATACCTATACAGTATATATACACAGTGTGCGTATATATACACAATATATAAATAAACAAATAAATAAATAAATATATATATACATATATACACACACACACACACACATATATATATATATATATATATATATGTATATATATATATATATGTATATATATATATACTTTTTAAAAACATTTTTCATCAAAGCCCCTGCTGACTACTCACAAGACTTCCACCCGGAGCACCAACAGAGCTGCCGGCTAAAATTCCAGTGCCACACATTTGGAGGGAAAAGACATCAGGAATGCCGAGTTGTTTCACCACAGAGTTGAAGAATGGCTCCACTGATGAATCTGGCTGGTAAGAGACAAAAAAATCCCCACACACAATCATTCATTTGAGGTGGTAGCTTTTTACATTTGCACTCAAAGTTTTTCAGTTTCTTTCAGTGTGTGAAAATGTTGGCCTCATCCCTGACCTTTTTTTTATCTTTATTAGTCAATGACAGAACAACTGAACACAAATTTTAGCTTTTAAATAACTACAGAATTGTTGTAATTCAGCCACACTGGAGGGTTTTCCAGCATTAAGCCCCTTTGCAAGGTCTTGCCACAGCATCTCAATTTTATGCAGGTTGCTTGCCATGCATTTTTTAAAAACTCCAAATCATAAGAAGACACACATTAACCACATCATTATCAAATATTTTGAATTATGAATTATTCCCGCTCATGAGAGATCGCCTTGTACAAATTTTTGGAATGTGAATGGAATGGCTGGACAGACTCGAATAGCCATCAAGTCCATTAAATCTGGAGTTCAATAACACATTTTGTGATACCACCCTTGTTTGAGTATATAATGTGCATTTGTGGCTTTAAAAAGTTCCATTGAGGTTTTTATGTATTTAAAAAAACTGCATGGCAGACCAGACCTAATGTTTTCGCGAGCCGTACAGTATGTGGCCCACGGACTGTAATGTCCATTTTACTCCAGATCCCACATTCATTGTGATTTTCAAGGTTTCTGGATTCAGTGTGTGTGGTCTCACCCGAGCCAACATTGGGTAGGCCAGTCCAAGGATGCCCTGCCAGTTGATGCCGGGAAGGAAGAAGCCCTGAGATGACAAGATGGTGGCTAGGTTGACAGTGATGGTACCATTTAGGCCTCTGGGAATGGATACAATGTCGACGGCCAGTTCACCCATCCAGTTGCCCTGGGTGTACCTGACAGCCACCACTTGGCCAGCTGAGCTGAAGGAAGTGGAGCTACAGGAAGTAGTTAAATTAGAACACACATTGTTATTACAATGTTATTACAGGAAAAGACCATACTGTCAATTATGTATACGCACAGTGCAGTGTTGAAGAAGTGGGTAATAAATGGGTGTGAAGCTGCAGCCACTGCAAAGTTACTGCTGCCCGTGTCCACCAGGATGTTCAGCTGAAAGACACACACAAGAGGAGATGCTTTAACAAACATTAGCTTTTGGCTGCTCCACCTGAGAGCTCACGTCTATCTTTCTGGATACTCCCAGTGTCATGGAAACCCTTATGTATGACTGTGTGTAAAGATCACAGAAGGAGAAAAAAGAGACGATCATCGCATGCTTCATGCACATCGTGGAAAGCGGCAGTTGAGATAACATTGTCTTCGAGACATCAAATTAAAGAGTATGAAATTATGAGCAGAGGAAGGTTTCTCTCACTATTACAACAAAGTGGAGGCTGCATTAACACCTTTGTGCAAGAGGCCCCTCACCCTGACACGGGACATTAACCTAATGCCTAATAGACTCCCGAGGCTTCCCCCACTATGCTTACATACACTAAACTACAGCATGAAGTAAGTATTTAGTTGACCAGATTTTTAAAACACATGTAAACACCTTAATTAGCAGAGACTATGAAATTGGAAACTAGATCCCTCTTGCATGTATACACTTTCATCAGTCAATCAGAGGGGCAGGCTTTGACTACAACCAATACTGTACATAATACTGTTATAATAAAATACTGTTTGGTTAGTCAGTGATAAGTACATAACAATAATGGTGGTAGTATGGTGACCAAAAAAAGTATTCACAGCCTCTCATAGCCTTTCAATGAATATATTTCAGTGAGTAACAGCATTCACATGAGGTACAATCGTCACAATCAAACGTAATGATGAACGAATGGAAGGCCCATATAACATTTAGATATCATTGACATGTAATCTAAACGTGAGAAATAACTTGCTGTGTAGTACAAAAAAAACATCATCATGGAGATTGTTTTCAATCTCTTCAAGTAACACCATATCCACAAGAACCAAAGCAGATGATTCACAAATTTACTGGTTTCCGAGGTCGTATCATATCATAACTATAATCGTGTGGAAATGTACTCTATACTGCAATGCCAGAACGGAGTCTGAAAAGTCTCCTGCCCTTTTGTGTTGAAAGCAATTGCAAATTTCATGTAACACACATAGAGTATGTCATTATCTGATCACAGTATTTCGCTTCTTGCTGTGTGAACATGCAACTACTTCCTACGTAGACCCATCTAACTAGTACTTGATATTCACAGCTCATGGAACGTAGAAATATGATGAAATGTTCCAAGACCATGACAATATTGCTATGTTGAGTGCTCCCTCCTAAATGTAAACGGATACCTCCACAGTCCACTTTTCACACCATGTCGTGGTATAGAAAACACAGCCTCCTTGGTGCAGGTAATTATCAACAATGGGCTACAGACTGATCCAGGCCAGGATGCGACTGAGTCAAGCAGGACTAAGGCTTATCACTTCCTGCTCACTGCACTGGCATTGGTCCAACTGCTGTGACCGTGCCATCGAAAACACCTATTGTGTGTTGCAGCAACACAGTCGTTCAAATAAGTCTTAGCTGGCCAAACAGGCCAGAATGGAAAATAAGTAGGGGTGTAAATGTACATTTATTTTTTGGTTTGATACAGATACGTACGGTTTCCTCGGTTTGCTTACATTTTCCGATTAGCATACAGTATGACGTGTGTCTTGGTATGTCATTCATACATTGCATGAGCGCAACTGTATTTTTATCACAAAATGTCCTCTTAGCACTTTTAGCGTTCTAATAAAATATGTTTATGTCTATGTTAACACACAACATGTTTTTATAGTTTACAATTGTAGATTTACATGCATAAACAGTCCCAAAAGCATATACATGACGAATGAAAGGGAAAAGTGAACATTTACATTTGCAATGTGGCAGTGAGACCAACATCACCTTCCTATTTGTCATGAGTTATAGCTTGCTTCAGGATTCAATTAATCAACAACCAATTCCACACAATCTATTAACCAATGCGTTCCCTATGCTTTGTTAGTATCATCTTATCACACCATGCATTTAAACACCCTGTCAAAAATCATCGATACAGCATTTATGTTTAACCATTTAACTTCTTTTTACTTATATCATAGCTAAGGGTCTGCATGCAGGGGGTCCATCCAGCTGGCTAGTGGATACAACAATATCCCACATGGCTTGGTTCTGTGTAAAAGGCACAGGCGGATAAATGGCACATCTACTGCTCCCCCCTCATCTTGGCTACTGAGCCTCAGGCCAATCTCCCCAATAAGCCGCGATGCTGTGATCACACGCAGTTGAGCACTCACTGTCTAACTGGTGGCATCTCCGTGGCGACAATCTGCTACCTGTTGTACCAATTAGCAGCTGTGAAGCTTTGCCGGCTGACATGTCGCCTCGACTCTGCCACATGCTAACAGATGCGGCAATTAGCGGCTCGTTTAGGCAGTGACTCATTTAACAACAGCTGCCCATGTAATCACATCATCATTATAATTTCATGTGAATAGCGCTGATCATTTAGCACAATATTGTGTGGAATGGTAGTGGTGTTTTGGGGCTGAGGCATCATTAGTGTTATTAACAAATCTTGTGATCTTTTCCTGCTGTGACAAATTAGACTCGGTAAGATGGATATAGTAAGGAGACATTGGAAGTCCTGTGGACATTGGGGATGCTGCAGCTAAGCTAAAATGCTAAGAGAAGAAATGCTTTTTGGTAATATATCACAGGGTATGATTGCAATTTAAGATTCATTACACTTGACTTTGCAGAAATATCACTGTCTATGTTAATTATAAGACCAAGTGATAAGCATCATGTTAAAACTACAACAGCTGGATGGCATCATACATTTTTAAGATTGACTGAGAAGTTTCACTCCAATTCCTCTGGGACCACGATTATTCATTTTGCCACTTTTCTGACCTATAAATGTAGTTCAAATGTTGTATTCTCATGTTTAAACTATGCCAATGTTTCAGATAATGAGGTTTGCAGGTTTGGAAGTGAGCCCTGAAAGAAGTTTGGGATTGCTCAAAACGCTCAGTTTCAAAGGGCGTCGTAAAATTGGCCTTTGTGATGTCACAGAGGGCGGACTTCCATATATGCCAGATAAGCCTTCCCAAAGCTCTGCGCCACTGTTTACATGCTAGCAAAGCCACATTTGTTTACAATTCCTAACAACGCCACCATCAGGCACAAGAGGTTGGAGTTCTTGATTCCCTACTAGCAAAATAAATTCATTTTAATCAACGGCATTTCACACTAGACTGTTTTGTGAACATGGGCCACTATGCAGCTGGACTAGCTGACTTGGTCGTGTGGACTGAGCAAGCAGTAAGTAACAGTTTGTCAGTGTCCTAACTGTGGGAGGGAGAGGGGTTGCTAATACCCTTTTCCCACCATGATTAATGGCCACATTTGGTTACTGTCAAGTTCCTTCTAGCCTTGCGCATCCCCTGAACTTGAAAAAGGGGGTCTGAGTAGCCACACTGAGGAAAGACTGGATCCACTCGATGCTTTCGCTGTTTTTGGGTTTTATTTAGTGAGGCACAAGTCTTGTTGTGGCAAGGTACAGCACAGTACAGCACAGCACAGCACATAGCACATAGTGCATAGCACAGCATAGCAGTGTAGTGTAGCACAGCCCATAGCGTAGCACAGATGAAAACCGGCTGCCTCTTCAGTTTTGTAGCTCCAGTTCGCGCAAGGTTTGGGGTGCAGTTCTGACTACCTTTTCGATCCCACCTGTCTGCAGCCTTACCTGCTAAAAAAGGAAGTGCCCTAATGCAGACGCCCAGGTGCGCTAACGAAAAATTAGCATAAGAGGTCCCCTTTAAACATGGATATGATCTTGTTAGGGCACTTTACGTATCACACAGGATAAATGATAGTAGATCACACAGGCATATTATTTCTATGTAATCATCCTGACAACATGCAGGCAGAAAGATGAGTGAGTCTGTGTAATTGTGGGGCAGCTCCATTCGGGAGCCTCATAATCCTTGTCAGCTGCTTGCTAAGAAACAATGGCGCTCACAGGCCAGCATCATGTGAGTGCAGCATGTGAGCGGGGTTGAGCATACCTACACACCTCCAGGCTGCTGTGTGCACCCCACAGATGCAACACTATCTCAATATAGCGGCGTCCCACAGCTGATCTGATTTTATGAAATAATACAATATGTTACTGTGTTATGTTATCAAAAACTGGCGGGCGACAACAGAGCAAGCTTACACTGAATTGCATTGCACTTATCGGGTATGCACCATTCGTGTGCTTTGTAAGCACTACTAGTGCTTTGTAAAAAAAAATATCCTAATCCTTCTTAGAGATGAATCATTATTAAAATACGGTTTATACAGTCCTCTCATCATTCATGTTTAGACAAAGGATTTGCTTGTATAATTTGGAAACCAACCAATATTTTGAATGCTTAAAAAGTCTCACAAAAAACTTGATGGTACTTGCATTTCAGGAAATATGGCTAAAACAACCACTCAATGGCTGTTCCTGACCTTGATCAGTTCATGTTTTTTTAAGTATCCTGTGAAAATACTCATTCATCCAGGTCATTGTATTCACACGGCACGGGAGGGCAGAGCGCTTATCTGGCCTACAGACACGCCCATATAAGGAAGTAAACCCCTCTGTGACATCGCAAAGAAGCAGTTTTACCACGCCTTTTGAAACCTAGCGTTTTGAGCCATCCCAAACGTCTTTCAGGGCTCACTTCCAAATGTGCAAACACGAGATTACAACATTGTAACTACATTCATACGTCAGAGAAGTATGTCCTCTTTAACAATGTTAAATAGCATTGAATGCCCTGAGAATACAATGACAAGTATGAATGAAAATGTTCACAGGAATGTTAAAAAGCATGATGTTCAATGTCGACTCCCCTTCAACCAGCCTATAGTATCACTATTGAATGAGGAAGTGTCTCAACTTCTGACTGCTCTGATTTTAGACTATTGCATTATTATTTTTAAACACCATCAATGACAGGAAATTGTCTGTGTGCATTTGGACAAATGTACTGTAGATGTCGACTGTTGATACAATATGGTAGCCAAAATAAGTCCTGCATTTCACGAGTCCACATTTCAAGATGTATTTTACAGTAAATCACACTTACTCCTTCTCTCTGAGCAGCTGTATGAAAGCAAAAACAGGTTTCGGAAAGGTGCCAAACAAGTTGGAGCGGAAATAGATGCCACATTACAGTAAGTACTATATGTTGGAAACGTTTGCAAAGAAAACAACAAAACAACTAGCTCAACACATCTGTTATTGTAAACAGTCACTGTTTTTGAAACTAGACGTCTATTGAAAGTTTGAACAGTTTGAAAACAAGTAAAATTTACAAAGTTGGGTTGACCAATTTCCCCGAGGGAATGCCAAAGGGATTAAATGAAGTATTCTGTCTGTCTAATTCCAGTAGAATAAAGTGATTATGCCTGGTGAGTGATTAATAACCTAATTTACTATCTACTTTGTAGATATATACGGTATTTAATTCTGTATGAAGTGCCAATAAAAGAAAAATTGAAGTCCTCTAAGGACAAGGTGAAAGAGGTAGGATTAAAAATCCCAAATACACCGTTTCTGAAACTCTATCATCGTGTTGATGTAAACTTTGTCAAAACTACGCTCTGCTTCTGCCTACTCTTTTTCGGACAGGTGTAAAAATATGAATCGTATAGTATATATAGTATATATAATCGAATAATCGAATAGTTTTGCATGTTCGAAATAATCTGCACCACCAAACAATGTATAAAGTCTAAATATAAAATTGTGTATAGTTACATGGACGTGACAGCGTGTTTTACATTAAAAAGTACACGTTACCTGTTGTCCTGGAGTGCCAATCAACATTTCTATGTAGTATCCCCTTCCGGAATCCCCTTGCAGGTTGCCCACCATGTCCACAAAGTTGACTTGACCGCTGGGGTCGGTGGCCAGGGAGAGACTCTTCCCATCGGGCGTCAGGGCGACCAAGCGGACGGCGGACAAAGCCGCCGCCGAAGACACGTTGTACTTCCCGGGGAAGATTTTCAGCGGAATGGAGAGGTAAGCCTCGTTAACGCCAAGGAGGGGGAAGCTTAAAACAAACACCAAAAGCGGGGTATAATTACTGGGTCCCATCGTGTTGTTATTCTATCGTTGTGACAGGGCACGTCAAGGCGAATGTCCGGGTTTAAAGCGTGGCTCCTAAGTTTTTGGTTCGACCATTCTCGAAAAGACACCTCTCCGCTAAAATGTTAACTAGTCACGTTGTCATTCTGAAATCAAGTGTAGCAACTAGAAAGAAAAAATGGGAAAAAAAACACATCAAAACTTTTGCTAGACAAAGTAATACACGCCACTTCTGGTTTAATTTTCAAATTAAAATACATGGTTCAAAAGTACTGTACCGTTTTGTCAGCTTTAAAGTATACGCCTTTTATTTTGAAATCGACGCAAACGTTGCCCTTATTTCCACAATCGCAACCTGATTTCCTGGTGCCTGCAGCCAGATGCCTAACGAAACCATGTGACTGAATTGGGCGACAAGAGCTACATTTTTCAATCAGTTCATTAAAGAGTCTTAAAAGTTCAAAAAGTATTTTGTCGTGTTGAATGTAATTTGCCAGAGAATATTATTTTAAAAAAATAAGAATGAGTGAAAAACAATATCACTGCCATTTATTCATTCATTCATCCCTGGGCCTAATAATAATAGTAAATACTTATCGAAATGAACTTTTTGACAATTATTTTATTTACTTTTTGAAACCCAATTAAAATGGCATTATATAATTATACTGGGCATAAAAGACTTCAAATAGTATATTAAAAAATAATATATGACAGTCTTTCTAGAAGGTTTTGGGCTCTTGACCGTTGGTGAGTGTGAGTCTTACAACAATTATGATATACTGACACTACCAATCAAATGTTTGGAGACACCTACGAGCAAGTGTGTCCAAACTATGTTTTAAACTGGTACTGTGCATTTATAAATGTGGAAAGAATACCAGACTTTGATGACCCTTCTGAGGCTCCTGGGGTTCTCCGATGTGTCACATTGCATAGCTTTCTCTCTCTGAGGTTTCGATGGAGCGCACCCATTGGCCAATTGCTCGGATCTGGAGCACCTGTGAGGATGTTCCGAGTAAATAAACGGTTCCTTTTCCAGTGGCTTTTGGCTACACCGTGGTAGTTTTTGTTTGGCTTATGTTTTGTTATCAATTAGCTGATTTTAGCTCTCACAACATTGCATTATTTCATATGCGTTGTTTTAGTTTGCCAGCTGAAAAATAGTTCTTCATGTTAGCTGCTACAATAATAATATCGCTGTAGCTTGGTTAATATACAAGTCAGTTATGTAAATGGAACACTGTTGGCATTTTTTTAGGGGTTTTTTGTGAGGGCGTTATAGGGTCAAAATAGGTATTTCCCATGATGTTTGTTGCTAGCTTGCTTATATTAACTTGTTTTTTGTGCCAAAATGCAAAGAAAAGGGAAATAAATATGTTTGGCATCAGGATTGTGAATGATGGGCAAAATTCCCCAAAAGTTCCCCTTTAAAGCAGGGGTCTCTAAAATAAACCCCAGGGGCCATTTTCAGTCCACAGCTTTTTTTTTGTAGTGGCCGTTGGAATGTTTGAAAACTGAAATTAATTAATTATTGAAATATATTATTAGATAGTACAGTAATTAGCTTTGTGACCTATAATACAAAGCTTAGATGTTCACTTCATTAGTAACTTGTAACTATTAGTAACTATTTGCTTTCTATGATCATTTACAACTTCAGTCTTTAGACATGGTGGCGATATAAGCCATTATCTTACAACCAGGGTTTACTTTTCTCGTGCAAAGAAGTCCACACAAAGCAAGAGAATGTGCAACTCCCAGCGTTTAGACTGCATCACAGACGTTGCTGTCCTTTTTCTACGCTGCCTGTTCCACACAGGCAACCACTGTCTGGCTGTGAATTCCTCCATGAGTCTTCAGCTAGACCCGTCACATGCCCACCCTCATCTTCCTTGTTCTTCCCCAGCTGTACTCAACCACCATGCTTACAATAACCTGAATAATGTGAGCAAAGGCTGTGACCGCATCCTTCCTGTGAGCGCTTGTCATGCTGTGAGTCTTGTGAAGAGACAATTTGAGCATATTTCCTGCTTAATTCCTGTGATTTTGCAATGTTTCCTCGGCCTGAGAACATCAAAATGAAGGGAACTTTGAATGCATGGCTTAATTGTATATTACTGCCTGCAAAATCTGAATCTGCAACATCATGAATAGTTTTATTTGGGTCACAGTACAATCATCTGTAGTTTTTAACTGTCCTTGAGGTCTCAACATTACATTTGGGATGTCTTTTTGCAATGTTTATGAATGTATGCCCTTTTTTTGTATCTCCACATATTCAATCAATTGCATTTGACCTGCAGGTGGCAGTCGTGTGCACTGCAGGCAGTACTGGGGGTCAGGTTATCTGCAGCAAGGTTTTAGATCCTGGATTGAAGGGGCATAAAAAATGGACGGATTTGAAGGAATTGGGGCCCAAATAAGATGACAGGCATTCATGGCTGCCACGCTCTCGTAGACACATACTGTATATGTCTGCAGTGCTTGGACATACACGAAAGCAGTCTCAGACATGTGACCAACAATTTGCAGTCATTTTGTTGTTGATTGATTTGGGAGACCCCAAACGTATAATATAACTCTGAGCTCACTTTGCCACACTTTGAAAACCTGTGAGCAAACACTAATTTATGAACCATGTTAATGCACCTCGTACAGTTGCGAGTATAAGACTCACATTCAAAGCTGAACAAACAATGATTGTTTGGGCCCTGTCCACTGAGGAACCTTCTTGTGATGATTTATTTTTTGGACATGTTGACAAAAATTTGCATCCATACTGTGCCGGATTAGTAAATGAACAGAAACGGAAAACGGAGAGAAAACAATATAATACACCAGGCACACTTGTGTGTGATAATAAAGCTCACTTCTAGTCACCTTACGACTAATCCATATGGAAACAACCAGCCGGCGTTTTCAGATTTTTCCCACTCTGGAAGCCGTTTTCAGCATATAGTTAATTTACAAACAGCTAAAATAATGCGTAAAGCTATAGACTATAACCTAAAAATGTCGTACAACACTTCTCAGGGAAGAACTAAACCTGAAACACCTACATGCAAGAACAATGTTAAAAAGAAAAATATAATATATAATATGGGAACTTTGTTTTTCTCTCATAAGTTTCCATTCTGCTTGCAGTTGAACTCTTGGCCACAGTAAGGCGCTCTACTCCATTCTTAGGCCTCACCTCAAAGGCTGAACTGTTGGAGCAGAATCATGTGTGCCTGCATAAGTAAACTAGGCAGATTAGGAGAAGCAGTGGTCCTACATACGGCAGCACAGAGCTTCTTTACTGGGACACTGCTGCTTAATCCTGAGCCCTGATCGTTACAGTTGATGAGAGGGGAAGAGGAGAGTGGGCTGCACTGCATTATCTCATATACACCCGCATCCATATGCCTTCCTTTTGGCTTCAACAACACAAACATTGGAGCTGCTGTTTGTTTCTCAGGGCGTGTTGACACGTTAGCTTAAAGGGAACTCTGGTGCGTTTGCCCTGCTAGTACGGTTCGTTTGGTCTTGCGAACGTGATCATCTGAAGTTTACAAGCTTACAAGGAAGCCCTTGTGTGGTTCAGTTGAGCTCAAATGTGAATGCTCCACGGACCTACGTATATGCTAAGCTAGGCCAAATGATGGCCATCTCCCAGCTTTGGACAATGAAGACATCTGTATGTGGATGTAAAAACATCCACATTTGTGATGTTTTCCACTTTGCACACAATTCAATGTCAAATTTTCTACTTTACTACTTCCAGAAATTCTGTCAGATGCATGCATGCACATTCATTTGTAACCCATATAACTTTCCAAGCTGTTTTGTGACTTAGCATGGTGTCTCACATGTTGTTTGCACCAGCAACACATCCCTCCGTGATGTTGTTGTTGTTGGCCTCTGTGCAAGGTATCTCATTCATAGCATAAGCATTCATGACACACAGATGAGTCACTGAGGCGATCGTCTAAACAGGCCGCCATGCATGTCGGGATCGCTTCTACAATGCTATTGCCTCCAGGCTCTACTCCATGCCGTCCACCAGCATCCCTTGTTAGTGTAACACACTGAATCCCACCAGATGCGTTGGAAGCCTGGAAGCTGCCACTGTGGTCATTATAAAGTAGGGATGCGTACCACAACTTGGTACCATAATGGCAAGTTATCTTAACCTTTTAATTACAAGTTACTATAGTTATAACTACTAATTGTAACTATAAGTTGTAGCTTTAACTAGTAACTGTAATTTGAAACAATAACTTGTAGTAAAATGAAATAAAATAAAAAGAAGAAATGAGTAATATGAGTAAAGTAATTTACCGTAAACTACATAAAATATTGTTAATATTAATTCCATTAAATTGTTTGTATGTTTAATTTGATTTGCTCAGCTGCAGTCGCTTGCCCCAAATCCAAACCTGGAGTTCCTTCCCTTTTATTAGGATGGAAAACCATTTAGGAAGGTGAGCCCAGAGCTCACCTTTATCCGAGCAGTGTTTCGCCTCTGCCCGTCATGTTTCCTGCTAGCACTCTGAAGTGATATTTTCTTGAAGGCTGGGCTCACCTTGCTGGCTGCAGTGTGTTGGCACTCGAGTGTGGCCCATCTTTCCTCACTGAGATCTATCAGTTTCATAGCATGCAATCTACATCCTGCTGCCTCCCACGACCGCCCACCAGTGCTCTTTCTGTGAATTTTTCGTTGCATTGTCTTTTAGTAAATAGCATGGACATCTTGGAAAAAGAGGGGGCAGATAAGAGCATGGAGCTTTTCTCACAGGGGGAGAGGGTGCTTATCCCCTGGCTAGATGCTCTATGATGAGGGAGATAAGGGCATTGAGGTGATGGTCTGGTTGGAGGAAAACGCACAGGAGGGTTTGCAGGGAGGAGGTCCAGGAAAGGCCTGTGTGTGTGTGTGTGAGTGTGTGTGTATAGAGGGGGCTTCTTCATACATTTTTATGACCACATAGATAAGGTCAGTAGTGTGCCATGGTTACTAAGCAACGCCGCGACCCTGAGTCAGATTGAGTTGTGAAGCCGAGAAGTCAGATATCTCAACAACACAAGACAGATTCACTCCTTGTTCTCGATCATGTTTATTTGTTAAGAAGCAACTGAAAGACGACAAACTAAGAAACAATTGGGAGATACTTGTTTTGAGTTTGAAAAATGGCTGAAAAATGGCTGAAAAATGACGCTTGTGTTTTTTTTTTTTTTAGTATGTATTTTTGAATGATCCAGTTCATATGGGGATACAGTTCATGTTGTATTGATTTTTCAGTTTTCAAGCAGACAATTGAGGAGATGGAGACCAGGCGCATATGCAGTCAGAGTACAAATCACAGAAGTCATTCCACTTCTGCTTCTACCCTGATCCATCAGCTCCCCAGCCTCCATTCTGATTTCTGCCACACCTCCAAGCTGCCTTTCATTATATATATTTTAAAACTCCTCTCTTCCCTCCACTTCTGTCCCCTTCAGCATCCTAGTTGAGCATGTCAAGGTTGGCTACAGATATTCTCCACCTGGCCTCGGGGCTAACCAAAGGCAGCCTGAGCAGGATTGCTTGAACAGAGGTGTGTGTCGTGGTAGACTGAGGTGAGAAAAGGTTACTACGACGTGTTGCATAGCAGCTTGAAATGGGTGAAATGCGTGTCTGCTTTGCAATGGTGCTTCGCATGCTATAGCTAATATGTTTCCTTGTTCGCTGTGAGTAAGTGGCAACTTTAACTTCCACGGAAATAACGACGTCATAGACGACCACAACGTATCCCACCAAGCATTTTGTGGAATTTTCACATAAAGTCTAACTGAATGAAAGTCCAAATATGTCCCTTTGCCACTGCACTGTCTACTCAGCTCAGCTACTTGCTTGGAATGCTTTTCCATTAGCAAAAGTAGTTACCAAGGCCGTTTCTTGCTATAGCAAACTAGGCGACTGCCTAAATCTAAACAGGAAGTCATGCTGAAAAGGACTATACCAGCCATTATGTTGTACTATTTTAATGTAGCCAGCACTAATAGCACTGATGAGTTAATTAAAAAATATTATTATTATTTAAAAAAAAACCTTAAACTGTATTATGGAAAGCAGGAAGTGAACAAATGTAACAGTTACTGATTGTAAAAGTACCAGATGGAGGGGTAGGATTTAATAAGCTTTGCTTCTTCCTACTCCTTTTGGACATGTGAAACTGGGAACTGATTATGGGGTGCACTCACTCAATTGTAATCTGATGCATGTTCAAATGAAATAAAACCACTACCATTACCATTACCATTACCATTAATTCACGACACGGCAAGTGCAACATGCATGAGTTCCACACCAACAGCTGAGGTGTGCAACAAACGTTTTAAATGTATGCATGTATAGAGTTAGGTAAAGCGCCTCGACGCTGATCACTCTTAATACTTCAAAAGCAACCACTGCCAACTTGCTACAATGGTTATTTGCTTTTGTAGAGGACTATTAGAGACTGCAGTGTACATTTTTGTTCATTTTCTTTGCTTTTTTTGTTGACCTCTGCATCAACCTCCTCTCCGCACAGTTGCCGCATTCTAGTATGAAGAGCATGCATGTGTCTTCATGCCGATTGATGCCTGCCACTTGGAAAGCGCACACTCGCCTGATCTCCCACTTCACCTCTGCGCAGACGGCTTGTAACTTTATACATGCTCCTGTCACAAGCCATGAGCGTGCCTTGTCTCTTATCAATGTCATTGTCTTAACAAACAAAGTATCATTATACCAGCGTTGAGATTGTTTCTATTCTGAGCTAATGGCTGGCGTAGTGCACAGGAAACCTGATCGCCCTATAGGGCGACCAAGGAGTGGTGATGATAGGACAGGCTGTGTTTTGTTGTAAGAGACACTAGGCTTCACAAGAGTTGTCAAAACAAGGGGCCCCATCCTGTGGGATTACCTGCACACACGTGGGGCCTTGGGTGCTGGACTGCAAAAGCTTGGAGTGGGGGGTGGATGGATGCTCGGAACATGTGTGACTCCCTGGAGAAGATGATTTTTTTACAGAACTACAATTCACCTCTATACTATTTTTCTGGTGGGTAATAGGATTACATGCAGACTTGACCACAGCGATGGTGGAATGCAGTACAATTTCAAGAAATGGCAGCACTTGATTTGATTCACTTTATGATGGAATTAGTATGACCAGTGAAGCACACTGTGCATTGTTACCAATCTGTTTCCATTCATTAGCCATGCAAGAGAGCGGCCTATTACAGTGCGTATACTTTGTGTGGTGGCAGCGTTTTACACACTTTCTGCCAAATAAAAAATCTATTATTAATACCACTCCACGCTCGATAGAGTTTGTCAGCCTGGACCAGACTCAGCTAATATTATAGCTTATACAGTGGTGCCTTGGTTAGTGTCATTAATCTGTTCTAAAAGGTCAGACTCAAACTAAAATGGACTTTAACCAAGGCAAGTCTTCAGATAGAACATGATGTCAATCAAATTATTTTGTTACAAATATTAACAGAAAACACATGCAGAAATTATGCAAAAAATATTATAAATAACAAATGAATGAACAATTGAATTTTTTTTTATATAGTATTACAAAGACGGAGGGGGATTATGCTTTTTTTAAAGCTGTTATTGCCCTAATGGGGCACAAAAAAATGTATGCATCAGGGTCTGTTAAAGGCTTTTCCATTCATTCATTTTCTGCCACTTATCCTCACAAGGGTCGTGGGTGTGCTGGAGCCTATCCCAGCTGTCTGAGAGCCGGGGTACACCCTGGACTGGTCGCCAGCCAATCACAGGGCACATATAGACAAACAGCCATTCACACTCACATTCAGACCTAAGGACAATTTGGAGTCGCCACATGGAAACTCCACACAGAGATGTCCAAGGGGGGAATCGAACCCAGATTTCCTAGTTGTGTTGCCTGCGCGCTAACCACTTGGTCCACCATGCAGTAAATTGGACAATTTTACATGAAAAAACAATGCCTTGCAATGTCTCTCGCTGGCCCCCGCTAGTTCCTGCTAGCGTTTGGAAAAACATCAACCAATCAAACAACCGCTGCACGCCTTCCATGGTTTGTTGTCTCTGTTTTGTTAACATCGTTACTCCTTTCGCAGCATTACTTTCCACAATTTAGATTTGGATGCATGATAATTAGAATACAAAGAAAAATGTGCATATGGTTTATTCAAATAGCACTACAACACCACCACTACAGATACCACATGCTGTATCACATGCTGTATCACTCCTGAGTTTAACAACGACATGAAGACCACCAGAGCTGATGCCAGTGTGTATTTTCCACAACAAGGAGCTTTGGCCTTATGTGTGCTCATGAATTACCTCATATGTGCTCTACTTCTGCAAACTCGCACACATACACACACGACAACACAGCGAGGCCAAGCCTGTGTGCAGCAGCCCAAGGGTCTCATTGTCACATTCACTTATCATGGTTTGGGCGTCGTGCTGCAGGGAGGGGGGCTAAAATGAACTATAACACTCCTCTCATCCTCCCTGCCCATATAAAACTCAATAAGCCCACCCAAAACTATATTCCGCTCATGTTTATTGTAAAATATGGCTGGAGAGAAATTAAATCATTTTTTATTCATGCTTATATTGTGTTCATGTTTGAATATATTGTGCAGTGCTCCAGTTATTTATATCCTGATGTCAAAGACTATTACGACTAACCATGGCGGCTGATGGGAGGTAGTGTTTCTCACTAGCTTTCATAACAAAACAAGACAATAGTTGACTAGCATAATTGCGTAAAAAGAAGTTCACTTTGATGCTAAAATAAAACACAATAATGTTGTTCTAAATCTTAATTTAGATGATTAACTAGTGCCAACAAGTGTGAAAACAACATAGTGCTTGCAAGGCAGACCAAACACAGCTCATTTTCTCTTCTATTATCTTTTTACATTTTTTTTAGATTTTTTAAATTTTATTTTTAGATTGATGCGTCCAGTTCGAATCTCCACTAGTACGCATCATCGGTATTCGTCAGGATAAACGGCCCAAGCCAAAAATCAGTATCAGTGGATCAAAAATATCTGCTGAGCAGCCAGGACAGCCTTGGCTCCTGCTATGCCACCAGAACCAGTGCTGGGAGTAACAGCATTCAAAATAGGCATTGCTGTTATTGTTTTACACAGGAAGTTAAATAGCTAGCCAACAAGAGTTGTTGTTCACTCTGAGGAAAACAATGTCCCCTTGCGTTATGGTAGAGAATTGCAGGTCACGACTTCAGCCCCTGGTGCCATCTCATGAAACATCTCTCAACAGTACAGCCACTACAAAGCTACGTAAATTCCAATTATTTTCTATACAGTTGTCACTCGCTACATTGGGGTTCGAACATCACAGGTTTATTTTATTCTGGGCACTTGGTGTCAGTAATGTTACACTGATGATACGTGTCATGATATTGTAATACCTTACCTTCGCACTGCATGGAGTAAGCTATGGCATGTCTGACATTATAGAGAGTGGAAAAAAAATTGTCCTCCCATTTCGTGTGGAAGTGGTACATTTTTTGCTTCTTACTTTGCTTCTCCACTCCATTTGAAACACTTGAAACACAACTAGTTATCCCGGAAACTTGCTATGCTAGCGACTAGGTGACTATAGGGGTGTTATTTCATTTCTACAGTACTCTAATCATGCTAAAAACATATTAGAAAGTTGTAAACAGCTTTTCTCTAACTATGAAAATATATGGTTTATTAATATTGAATGCTACTTTGTGGAAATTCACTTATCATGGTCGGGACTGGAACCAATTAACCACGATAAAAGAGGGACAACTGTTGTTGAGGTTTTTCAAAATATTCAAATTCAAAAATTGCTATATTTATTAAGGCGTATTTCTGTTACTACCGCAGTTACTTTTTTTTTTTAATTAGTAGTTACTATAAGTAATTATTATTTACACTGGCCATAACTAACTTCCACTTTTGGCAATTGCAAAATCAACACTACAAGTCAAAGAAAAAGCAAAGTTCTGCAGCAAAGATCCTCAAACCCACATGATTTCAACTCTGCTATTAGTATATGCATATTTTTAAAATAGTGTTAGTATGAATGGTTGTGTTCTGTATATACAATATGTACCCCATAATTGACTAGTGACCAGTCCAGGGTGTACCCCATGTCTGGCCCAAAATTAAATGGGATAGGCTCCAGCTTCCCAGCAAAATGAATCCAATTCCCTATTTCATTACATTTCTGATTTAAGTCTGCAAGAATGCGATTGCATTTTTAATGTATTCCCCCTAAATAACTTGTGTTTTTTTATACATGCTTTAAAAGCTATGAGGAATTCAGAGTCAGTGTCACATTCCTCAATTTAATCTAATAGCACAGTTGGTGCATTCAATGGGGTCAGTTGGAAGACAAGGTCAAGGCTTTTGTCTTCAGTGTGAAAATTTGGAGTATTGTCTTTCATATCAGTAGGGCGCGACTCAATTGTCCAGCTGTCCTCTTTGTGTAAGTGATGAACTCAGCACCTGTTTTCCATAAGGACACGAACTGATGGCTGTTGGATCAGCGTTATCAGTAAGAACTAAAAAACTTATAGCAGTCTTTTTGAACCTTTTACAAACTGTTGGCCACGAGCTACTGTATTTATGTTACTCGACATCATACAGTCATAACACACCTGCTGTCACTGGGTCACTGTAAGGTCGTTTGGTCAGTATTGATGTTAGCTTCATGTTTGTTTGTGGTCAAACACACGTTGTAAAAGTGTGCTTATACTAGTGCAACTTTGCTCCAACGTATGGAAAGTGTGTTTATGTGTGTATACATTGGTATGAAGGTGTGTATACTGTACACACAAGCCCCCTCCCCACCATTGTAAATGCTACCATTATTGCAACTTGTGCGTTATCTAGAAAGTGTGACAGGGTTGGTTGCCAAGCTGGCACTGCAAAACACAAAATCAATAAAATGCTCAAAATAGACTACAGTAACTGCACAATAACAAATATATACAGTGAATAATATATAATAAATTTGTATTTTATTTATTTAGTATTAGTCATTATCATTTATTGTACAATATGTGTATGTATTCTTCTGTATAATAAATGAATGATGAATACATTGATTGTACTGCATGTCAGCTCAAATATTGGGCTACCATTGCACTTATTTATGTTCATCTTTCTTTCCAAATGTTCTTTTTCCTGAAAATCATGAAAGATTTACGGCAGCTGGATTACACCAATACCCTCAATGTCCTCTGCAATTGCAGTCTCTTGTAATTCCATTCAAATCTATTGTTGTCTTGCTTCTTCATATTTGATTTTGCAAGCTTTTGAAGACACCTTTAAAAAACAAATATCCCTATCGGACATTGCTGAAGACTGAAGCAAGGGAAAATATATCATATTGTCACTGTTGGACATGCATATACTTAATATTTGAGCGCATACGCTTACATTTGTTGCTGATACTGTAGGTTTGCTCTAAATTCTGTATTTCTTCTATGCATAATGATCTTGGCTTCAGATGCCAATAATGCAGAGTTAAAAACACCAGCATTGCTCTCCTAATCCAGTCTAGGACAGGATGGATGACAGGCAGGATGCATGACCCACTGCCCTGATTCACTCGGCTGTCTTCTCACTGCCACCGGGAAAGTGAAGTTGATGTTTAGTTTCATCTGTTACAGCTTGGCAATATATAATATTCCGAAGGGGCGTGCAGACCCCGATGAGAGATGCTACTCATTTTTTAAAACCATGCATGCATGTTAATATGTGTACACCCACCAGAACTACTGTAACATTAAAAAAAAACCAAAACCTTGTAGTATATCAATAAATACATGGAGTAAAATCTGAAGCTGACTGAGCAAGGATCTCAAGGATATCTTTATCTTGAGTTAATGAATCTATTGTTAAATGAAAACTTTACTTTTACACATTTGTATAATTTCTGCCCCACTATTAGAACATTTGGTAACCTGGCAAACACAGGTAGTGAACAGACTACTAGTAACTGCTGAGACATGGAGAAGGGGTGGGTTTAAAAAAGCTCTGCTTCTTCCTACTCCTTTTCGGACATGTTGAATTGTGCAGCTTTGAACATGTGATGTAGTTCAGTGGAGCAGCGCTAAGCATGTTCCAAAGGACCTACAGTACACGCTGCTTTGTTTATGTCTCTTCCAGGGCATCCTTGCCTCAGCCTTAAAAGTAAGATAAAAGAAGCGTGAACATCCTGCGGTAAATAAACAGGACTCTCCGTATAATCTGTCATGTGGAATAGAGAATGAGATGCAGACTTTCTACCCTGCTGGTAATATCACATCCAGTGGAAGTGGGCTCTGTGGACAGGCCCCACAGGCTTCCACGGCTGCTGCAGCTCTATACACCCTTGACTCGAAGGCAGGCATTAAAATGGAGGGGTGGTGGCGTCGCTGGTGCTGGCTGGATTATGGGGTTTGAGGGGAGGCGGCGCGGCACACGCGTGTGTGCATGATGCGTTTGCCTCGGGGGCGGGGGATGCTTTTCAGCCTGTATTGTCTGCAAGCGTCGATGCTGTATTTATACTTTATTCCTGCAGAATTCAATGAGTTACACTTGCCTTGTACTTTTTGTCCATTGTGTTCCAATTAAATATTAAAATGTAAAAGCGCCTCATCTAATATCTGTCATTGGGTGCCCTTCCCTGCTTGAAACTGTCATAGATGTACATAGACCCCAAGGACCGTTTTACTTCTATTATAGTACATTTGCACTCATGAAAGAACTCATCCTTTATATAGTGAGACCACTTGAGCCGCAATTAATGTATAGATCAAAACCACACAATGAGTCCAGTAATCAAAGTTTATCTTTAAATTTTGACAATTATAGACGTTCATTTCTTCAATATTGTGAATCACAATATGGTTTGATTTTAGGAGTTCAATTAACTAATTTGGGGTTCTTGATGTACTGTACTTTCCCTTTGTGTTGGGAATCTATTTCACTTTTTGAATTGAACTACTGAAAGAAAATAAAACAAAAGATATAATACGATATTGTAATAAAGATATTGTAATTTCTTGAGATGCACTTGTATGTATTTTTTTAAATGTCAAATACCCATTGGATTTCCTCCAAGTACCCCAAGGGGCACGAGTGCCCCCAGGTAAGAACCATTGCATTAAATCAGGGGCTTCCGAAGTGCAGCATGGGCCCATTTGCTACACATGTCAGTTTGTTTTATTGGCCTCTTGGCATACTGTAAAAATGAAATGAACTCCTTCAATACCAAAGACGTATTCATGTTTTTAAAATCCTGAACGCCCAACCCAAAGACATATTTTTTTTGTTTTTGGTGATGGCATGCATTTCACTTCAGAGCACTTTTAAGCCATAAAAACGGCCACAAGGTGGCAGAAGTGCATTTGATAAGAGCTCGGCATGAAATCACGTTAGAAAAAACACACAAGAAGGAGAAAGGTGAGAGAGGGTTGAGGGGTGTAGCTTGCAGAAGGTTAGGCATTGTAGGGAAATTTCAGGGAATGGACACACACATGCACATGTGTGCACACACAGCTACGTAGGAGACCCGGGTTTGATTACCCGCTTGGGCATCTCTGTGTGGAGTTTGCATGTTCTCCCCGTGCGTGTGTGGGTTTTCTCCAGGTACTCCGGTATCCTCACGCATTTCAAAAACATGCTAGGTTAATTGGTGACTCCAAATAGTCCATAAGTATGAATGTGAGTGTGAATGGTTGTTTGTCTATATGTGCCCTGTGATTGGCTGGCCACCAGTCCAGGGTATACCCCGCCTCTCGCCCGAAGACAGCAGGGATTGGCTCCAGCATGCCCGGAACCCTCGTGAGGATTAAGCAGTATAGAAAATGGATATATAAATGAATTGTTATTTTGATGTAAAGCAACCCCTTTTTGTGTTGTTTATGTTGGTATAGTTGTTTCCATATTTGAGCTTCATGTCACAAAAGCAAAAATGCTTGTGTCAGAGTGAATTTTATGCTTGAAATGTATCGTTTCACATTTCATATTTTCCTGAAACTATGTACTGTTGAGTACTAAACAACAGAAAAAGGCAAAAACACAGTTTTTTATCTTTCATTTGGTGGGTTCCATATTTATACTATATTGCCAAAGAACACAATATTGTGTGTGCATTGTGAGATTAGTCAAAATTGTCTAACATGGCCGGTATGGAAGTGGTTGTCTTTTGAAAAATGGCTTGGATTGAATGAGTTAAACAAGAAGAAACTGTGTGAGAGAAAAGTCTAAAAATTATGAGAATTAATTCATAATAGAGAAGAATAAAGTTCTAACCTTCTGTGAATAATTTGGTAATATGAGAAAAAGTAATTGAATTGAAATAATCAAGAATAAATTATATATATTTTAAAGCTGTAACAAAACAAGTTTAACTGTTTTGTACCGTTAATTTAATAAACAAAAACGGGGAAACGAGGAGAAAATGGGAAGAAGTTGATACTAAAAATACACTTTTTCAGGAAAACTAAGATGATGCAGACAATTTTAACTTCTTAAAAGTGGCTCCAGCATCGTATCGGTAGGAAAACTTTGGATCATGTGACCGATGACTTCAATATGCCAACACAAGTCACGTGCAGTGGATCCAATATTAGTTTTATTAATACACTAATTACAAAAAAGTGCCTTTCGCGTGACAATCGACAACAGTACAAACCTAATATTGAGGTCCCCCTCCCATTTCCCCCCTGTCGTTCATGCAAATAAAGTCTCCAGTGGCGTGTTGCCCTCAGGACACGACCGGTATCCGCCTCTGCTCCTTTAAGGCAATGAGGAATTAAAGCGTCTGCAGGGGCAGCGAGAAGTGTGGAGGGGGTGAGGGGGGGGTTCTTCAATGCAATGCTCCCACAGTCCGTGTGGTGGATTATAGAAGAGCCGAGCGGCAGCGGGGGATGAAAGATGCGCTTGCTCGCCTCTTGCTGGACGCACAGAGGCGATGAAGATGGTTTGACTTTGGAGTCCCCTGAACAAAACTGCATGACTTTCTTTTTTTAATATTAAATTAAGGCAGATGTAGCATTCTATTATTTGAGGATCTGTTCGACTCTGACTCAGCATCACACATACACTCACACACACGCACACACACACACACACACCTGGGCTTCACCCCCTCCTCCAGCATCCTTTTTGAGAAGCAGCAAGGCGCGGAGCAGAGGAGAGAGTGTGCACAGCTCTCCCCAAGACAATCAGCCCCCAGCCGCCCTCATTGATGCTCCAAAGTGAGGGGCTCCAGTGAAGTGGGAACACAAAAAAGTAACAGGAAGATTTTTTTTTTCCTAAAGTGAGTGACTTGGAGCGACAAATGTTGAGCATCACCCAGAAAAGCCCAGGAAGGCACCACCGGTGTGAGGAGAAAGAAGCATAGCTTTTGGGGGGCTTGAACGGAGCAGGGCATGTGGATATTGGCTTTTACCTTGTTCCAGAGCATCTTGAATGGTGAGCTTCTCATTCTTTATTGTTATAATGGTGATATGCATATGACATATACATGCCAGGGGAGGATGGGGCTCACCTGTGACCCACATGAAAATGATTTGGCATGCCTGATAAAGATGCATTATTTATGAACCCTTCAAAATATTGAAATCAGTCTTATATTTTATTGTGGTCATTTGCATGCAAATTGTGTATATAAGAAAAAAAGAAATACCTATTCTGTCAGAGGCCCCTAGTAATAGGTGACGTGCTTGATATAATGAACATTTGAATGGCCGCTCTCCTTCCTTGAGCTTATTTCCTCAAGTTGGTAGTGCAATACCGGTTTAAAAATACTGAGAAACACATTCCTAGTGTCTATTGGCTCCTATGTGTTGTCTAATGTCTGAATTCCTGCACAAAAGTGAATTAGTCATCTCAAAAACTTTAAACTGGCCCACTTCAAAATGCACTAAGCATGTATTGTCCATTCAAATAACAAAACCACCCTTTCATTTGAATGTACCCTTTTTATGTTTTTTTTGGTCAATATTTGCATGAGCTATAGCGCACCGTTGAACGTACAATCAATAGGCGAAAAATGGACACGGTTTATAGCTTATCGGCTATGAAGGAAGGAAGGATTATGGCTGCTTGGGTGTGTACGAAAATGCAGGGTCGCCGAAGGGAAAAGGAGAGCAGGAAAATGTCTAAGAGAGGGTCGACAACGTTCACACAATCAAAATGGAGGGTCAAGAAAAAAGCTGAAAGCACTAATTTGGTACATGTATAAGTCTAAGCTGTATGGAGGAGACGGTGTGTCCCTAAAATGGATTTTCCCTTCTGCCTGGGACGATAAATTAAAGCTTCGGAATGGATTTTGGTCTCGGCGTCGCCCCTTTTTCCCCCCCATTTATTGATACTATCTGTCTAAAATGGTAGCTCCCTCAGCTGAAAGCCATAAAAGAACAATAAGGAATCCTTATTAATCATAATGGTCGGACTGTGATTGTTTTATTGCATAAGGAGTTGATAGGATTCAGGCAGCCATGAGTGTAGACGTTAAACCATCATTGTTGCTGTTTGTTTTTTATTCGATTTGTCTCCGGCTTAATCAACTGTTGTTGATTAGCTGCAAAGTGAGGTGTTCACTGGCCGACTGAATGAATGACCTTGTAGACAGGAGGCAGCACCGTGATTGGATTCTAGACAATTCTTGCTGTTTCAGAGTTAGGGCCTATCACATTCTTGCTGGCCTGTCTCTATGGTAACCTGCTCAACGGGTGTCCAAAAACAACCGCCATAAGAAGGCGTATATACAACATTTTATTATGGTTGTTGAGCGGCGAAAAAAAGGAACCCCCGGCAAAGCAAGGTGGTTATTGGTTTGTGTGCTTGAGATTGTTTACCACTTTCTGCACTGCATCACGGGACGGTCTTTGTTTGGTAATACACCTTCAGGACGACATCCTTTTAAAATGGCAGCACTGCTGTGATTGGCCATCAGATTGAGAGCCCGCATCGGCAGTTACAACGTTGTTTTTAGACAAAATGGAATAATTTCATGTCCTCTTTTGGGGGGGGGGGGTCATATGCTAAATCCACACTTCCCCAGGTATTTTTCAAATGGCATAGCTTATCCATCTTTGTCTATACCAAAAAACACCAGAAGCCTGGGAAAAATCTACAGCAACCACATGGACGGGATTCCTATATTTGTAAAAACTTCTTCAAAGTACAGTACTTTTACATCCACAAATACTTGCAAATATGCACTAAGAATATAATCATGAAAGAGACACACTACAAGCTGAGCGTTAGACGTAAGACAACTCAAAATAATTTTTCCCATGTTTATAGAATCCATTCAGTCTCCAACTCCACACGTACACAAGTAGTCCTAATGAGAAAGTTACATTTTACCACTTCCATGGTCAGAAAGATCGAACAGACACAACACGGTTTCGAAATCTAAGTATCATGACTAGGGCTGTCAATCGATTAAAATGTTTGATCGTGATTAATCACAGGTGTCCATAGTTCACTCACAATTAATCACAGTTCATCACAGATAGAAATGCATTTTTACATATCATACATTTTTGTTGTTGTTATGATTTTTACAAAACTCACCAAAAATTAATCTCCAAATGTGAGGAATTTTGTTTGTTTTTCATTGTCTCGTAATATGAATATTAATAATTTATGATTAAAACAGTTGGACATACATGCTTTTTAAGTGACAGTCCCCATCCACTACAACGTCCAATGAAAATCATGTATCACCAAATGTGAGGATTTTTGTATTTTTTTTCAATTACAAGTGTTTTCATACAAATATTTGATATCGCTATCAGATCGTTTCCCGATCGTGAAAATCGATATTAAAAAAATGCTGTATACAACACACTTGGGCTTATTCCACAACAGGAGAAATGTCATGTTACACATAATCGGTATCAGTATCGGCTGATATTGGTATCGGAAATAAAGAGTTGCATACAATATTTTGACAGTTTTCGTCAAAAAAGTCGATATCGGACATCCCTAATGATGTCCAATGAAAAGCATGTGTGTTGAAATGTTGGGATTTGTCACTTTTTCACATAAAAACAGAAAACTAAATCATAAGCTGTATTTTACTTTATATCAAAGTATTTTTGTTGTCAGTTTACATGATTTAACAAAACTCACAAAAGCATGTATCTCCAAATGTGAGGATTTTTATAAAGTTTTCACCTAAAACCAGAAAACTATTTCACTAGTATTTGGCGTTGTATGATACTACAATGTACAATGAAAAGCATGTATTCACAAATGTTGGGATTTTTTTCATTTTTTTCTCCTAAAAACAGAAAACTACATCTCGGGATTTGTCTTTTGTTATGGATATTTGTTTTTATGATTTCAAAGAACTCACAACAGTTGGACATGCTTTTCCAGGCACAGTAACAATCCTTTACAATGTCCAATAAAAGCACATATTGTATCTCCAAATGTTTTTGTAATATTTTGGATTAAAAAATTACATTTAGATGTAACAATGAACCGCATGCATCTCCAGATTTTGTGTTTTTATTTTATTTTTTCTATCCAAATATATTTGGATGGAAAATATATCGCCAACTCACATTCGCGATATACATAAAACATTACATATTACATGATTTTTGTCATTTTTTCAAATGATTAAAAACAAATAAAACAATCGTGACCATATCAGAAATGATGAAAGTTTCCAATGACATTTCAATAGTGACATTATTTAAAGCTCTGATTGGGATATTTGGGGCCAATATACCGTACTGTAGGTAGTAAAATCCAATCATGAAGTGAGCATGAAGGCCTTGTCTTAAAGGTAGAGGTAGATATGCGTGTTTATTGCCTTTCTCCTCATGGTGCCATTCAATCATAAATCGGCTACATGATAGAAAACAGCAGATATTTCCCTGAGAGCTGCCTCAAGGCAAAACAAGATCAAGCTAAAATGGTCTATTCAGATTCCGTTGCAAAGAGTAGTGATGAAATGGAGCCATTTACATGCAAAATGAATCCGATGCTTAACGACTTAATCATGCATGTGTTCGATAAGGTAACAGTCAGGGGGATCATGCAATTTTATCTCAATTATCTCTGACATTTTCCCGGAGCAAAACTATAAGGAAATCAGGAAGCTCTCACTCTAGCTTACAGTAGAATAAATGAGCCAATTTTGTCCTGACCCCATATTAGCGATCTGAAACACAGTCTGGGACTGGGGTGAATGGATGGATGAGATTTGGCCGTGAGTAGAAAGGGCCAAGCAGCAGGGTGATGGAGAATGATGAGAGTCCAATTAGACAGAACTGTGGGGAAAGATGACTGCCGTCATAAAGTAATAAAGCGACCAGCTTTACTGTCCCGCACATTAGGAGTGTTTACTTGCAAATAATTGCAGGTTGATTGCAGCAATGATATCACAGCACACACAATCTAATTAGGCGCTAAAACCACGCAGTCAAGTGATAGATCATCTTTGATGTGAATATCTAATGGGCTGGTTTAAGTATACCGACCCACTTAACTCATTACCTCACTTGTGCGTTGGAGGAGGGTTGTTGGGACTCCGGCTACTAATGCTAGGTAATGGCTGTGCCATCGTAATTGATACCCCTACTGTACTCGCCGGATAATGAGGGCTACTCTACTGTACCTCCTCGAGCCCGTCTCGTCTAGCGCTCTAATTAGGTGCGAGCTCTGGCCACTAGCTTGCCTGTGCGTGCTTCATCCAGTGAAAAATCTAATTACTGATCACACAGTGTGTCTGTCTGGATTCCCGCTAAACAGAGGTGTAATTGTACAAGCCGGCATATAAATGTCTCTTGCATTAAAATGTTAACGATATCATTTAGCATCTGCGGCGGAGGGAAAGACGCCGAGGCAGAAAAGCCCCTCAGCACCCAGATGTAGGTGTTTGATCAAGCGTGCAAAGCGAGGTTGTAGTACATCTGGCAGGGGTTTCCCGGCTCCCCCGCCTCATCTGGGCTTCTCTGCAGAGAGGATGCTTTTAATTCGCTCAACACCTGTCAAAGTGACATGTCATATTACTGTGCTGTGCTGCACGCAGGTACTTTAGTGGGGAAACTGCTGTAAATGCACCTTTTTTTGCTTCAAGCTGAGAAGGAAGAACTTTAGCTGCACTGTGCTAAAGTGCTAACCGTGAAAAGAAGTGTGCCTTTTTGATTTTCCCATTTGTTACATTCATTCATTCATTTTCTACCGCTTTTTCCTCACGAGGGTCGCGGGGGGTGCTGGAGCCTATCCCAGCTGTCTTCGGGCGTAAGGCGGGGTACACCCTGGACTGGTCGCCAGCCAATCACAGGGCACACATAGACAAACAACCATTCACACTCACATTCATACCTATGGACAATTTGGAGTCGCCAATTAACCTAGCATGTTTTTGGAATGTGGGAGGAAACTGGAGTACCCGGAGAAAACCCACGCATGCACAGGGAGAACATGCAAACTCCACACAGAGATGCCCGAGGGTGGAATTGAACCCTGGTCTCCTAGCTGTGAGGTCTGTGCGCTAACCCCTAGACCACCGTGCCGCCTCATTTGTTACATATTCAACTCAAATTTGAGTTCAGATTCATTGATCATTAGGAATTGTTGATTGTGGTTTAGAGTTGCATGGTGGAAGAGTGGTTAGCATGTTAGGTAAAAACACTCACCTCATTAGGTCAATTGTAGGCTCAAAATAGTCTGCACTGCAGGGTGATGCTCAATTCTTCATTAGGTCATTCACATTACCAGAAAATGACTTGTACTTGTTTGTAATGTTAATGCAATGCGTCCCGGAAGTGCATGTGCACAAAACATGCCCCAATTTGTGGTCTCACTAGCACATTTAAGACCAGATATGCCTTTATTGGTCCCACAAGAGCAGAGTACAAAAGCACACAATCGCACAAATCTGTGTACATGGTGATCAAGCCACAGGCTTATTGCACGGTTTATTGCATGGTTTATTTCTTTTGTGACAATTTCAAGAATTTTGTGCAAGAGTCACTTCACTGACACATCCATCCATCCATCCGCTTATCCTCAATAGAGTTGCGGGTATGCTGGAGCCTATCCCAGCTGTCTTTGGGCAGGAGGCGGGGTACACCCTGGACTGGTCACCAGCCAATTGCAGGGCACATATAGACAAACTATTATTCACACCCACATTCATAGGTCTTCCCGATCTCCTGTGTGGCCTATACATGCTAACCACTCCTCCACCGTGCGGCCGTGCTTCAGTAACACAGATTTTTAAAATCATTTTCACTTGACATGAAGAACTTTAGCCTACCTCTGTGCGTACTTTTCTCGAACTCTTGCATGGCAAAACATGACTTTTGTGGCCAAACATTCAGACTGCAGTAGAATTTGTTACTTCTTGGATTATTGGTCACAACACTTGAACTGAAGTATGAACATAGCCTATATGTTTTAACATTTTTTAAAAATAATTTTTCAGTTGATTCCTGAAAAATTACATTTAAATCCTACGCACTTACACTAGCATGGCCATGCGAGCCACACTGCAAAGACTTTTAAGATGTGTAGCAAAGCCTGTTTTTAAAACAAAAAAATAACAAAGTGTTGGGTGCATACACAGGGCAGACGGGGGGCAGGTCTGATGCTGCATCCAATCCATCAGGACGTCCGTCATTTATTTTCCTACAAAGGCAACCGTTAGAGAGTCTTTTAAAAGTGAAGCACACAAGTGAAGGAGATGCTATGTTTGTTTGTTTTGGTGCTCATAAAGAGGCTCTCGGGACACATTTTAGTGTTTGAACACCATTAAAACGTCAATTTAGCATAATAGGTGACCTAACTATTCACATCTTTTTGGCATATTTCCCGGATCATGTATAAGATGAGTACATGAACTACCAAACATAAGGTTCCAAATGTCAACAATCGGGTGACATAAGACTATGCTCACGTTGTTTACAGTCCTTGTGGTGTGTGTGTGTGTGTGTGTGTGTTTGTGTGTCCCAGCAGAGCTTTTGTTCATTGTAGAGGACAGGTGGTGGAAGTGTGATGACTTTGCCATCCATCACCCACCAAGACAAACATCGGAGCCGGACCTCATGAATACTGCCTCTTAATCCAGTCCTTCATGTATACCAGGGCCAGCAGCTATGCTTTGAACTCCACACACACTGCGGCCCAAAGCTGAATTGACCTCAGGCCTGGGTGTGTAACGCACGTGCCTGGTATGCTGCTACATGTCTACCATCATGGAGCACACGTTGTCTTTCTTTGACCTTCCAGTTTGGATATTCTACATCTGCATCTGTGTTTCTGTGTTCTATTTCACTGCCTGGGTGTGTGATGCCGCACGGTGCAGGATAATGGAGGAGGCAAGGCTGGATAGATAGAGTGACACCAAGACAAATGGGTCCAGCTTGGTTTTCCTGACACTGCTCTTTATTTTTAAACCCTGGCGCAGATGCTATGATTTAACACCTAAGCTGCCACCAGTTATTTTTAGCCCGCCATTTTTAAAACAAAACACTGTCATCCTATTGGAGTTGTGTGTGTTGTTGTATGTGCAGGTGTGTTCACCACTTTAATTAGGGAGCTGAGTGGGTGCCACATGCAATAGGGAGGGTCGCAGATTGGGGAGGGGGGCTGATTTATGTCCATCCCGGCTGATCATTGATCTCCCCTTGCCTGGTGTGAGACTGAGTGCATTGTCAATAATCTTTGCACTTTGTGGTATTCCTCGATTTCCCCCGACCTCTTTTGCACATTTGTGGTGTGCTGCTGCAGTAAGTCAGAGCAATATTGTAATCTTCCTTCTCTACTGGTATGATATTGCTTTGACAAATGTAAAGGTAAAATCACATTACAGCAATAATCCAATAATATATGTATATTGGACATAAATCAGATAGGATACTTGCCAACATCTGCTTGTAGAAACACATTAAACAAATAAAAGTGATAGAATTTAACAGAAAATATTATAAAATAACTGAAATAATTATATCTAAATGTATATTATATCCCCGCAACCCTCGTGAGGATAAGCGGTAGAAAATGAATGAATGAATGAATGTAAATTATATGAATTTACATTAATATATGTATTATATACTTACAAATATAAAAAAGAAGAACATTTAAAAAATACAAAATTTTCCATCATTCATATAATTTAATAAAGTCTAAAAAAATTGTTAATATAGAATTTTATAAATCCATAATTTAATAGACTGAAAAACACACATTCCATTGTATTTTTGTAATTAATATTGCATCATAATTGCATTGTAATTATTGCAGTTTTTCAAGAAAAACATGAGTGACTGAAGTACTGCATACAAATTCTGAAACATCTTTAAAGAGATGTTAAATTCTCCAAAAATCATCCAAAGTATTAAAACCGTGTGAAAATTAATGATATAATCTATTGCGATATTGATATTTGTTCTCAGCAGTACAGTGTTATACTCCATAGTCTCCACTTTGCTGCAGGGCAGGACCTCCTCTTGGATAAAATCTATCTCTGTTAGTACAGGAGACACTCGTCCTCCACCCAACAATTTTCATTCTGACTTTTGTACCATTTAGTAGTAGTACTGCTGAGCTCAGTGAATATTGGTGCATGGAAAATATATATAATAGCAAGGAAATGAATATAAAGAATGTGATGTGTTAACCCACCACAAAGGGGAATAATTTGGCCCCCAGATATACGGAACCATTTAAGTGTCTAACTATAAGCATCCCAATAGACTGAAGCCAGGATTATGTATCACACTGTGCCTCTGTCTGGATATGCTAATTAGTGTTTGATCAGATGCTGAAATTAAGACTTGATTCATTCAAGGTATTTAATGCTCAGCATACATTTGTGTCGGTATAGTACCCAAGAGCCCCCCCAACCCCCCTGTCACTTGAGGAAAGGATGGCCAGAGAGCAAAGAAGACGTGAAGAAAATGTCTCTCTTTTTTATTCAGCCCGCGGCACAGGGAGGGATGCAATAAACCAAGACGGGGGGCTGGGGGAAGAGAGGTGGAGAAATGGAAAGAAATGAGGTAAAGGAGAAAATAAGGATGTGTGTGTGTGTTTGTCTGTTCAGGATGGGGGAATTGCTGAAAGGAGCCGTGCTGTGGTCCCCTAAGTGTTGAATAAACATGCTTGGTTTAGGGAAAATGGCTGCGATAAATGTTTAATATGATAAGTCCATAAAGACGGTCAAATGAGTCTAGGGTATTAAAATGAGCATGGCACGCAGAAGCAGCAGTAGCAGCTTTGAAAGAGGAGGATGAGGAGGGAGGGCAGATAATGGCAGACAGAGCTAACAGGATGAGAGCAGCCAGCTGCTGTGACATCCACATTAACACACTCCACCAGCTGCTGGTCACAGACGTCTCCTGGACAAAACAGGGATGGCGGTGGAGCTTCAAAGGCCTGCCATGGCCCCTTAATGACATTATCACAAGTTCACATTTGACAAAATCTGACAAAACATGGCTAATTGCTGGGTTTGGACGGCTCTTTGCTTGGGGACGAAGGGTCACAGATTCCAGGCATCAATTAAAAATTGAGGCTGGTTGGTGAGTAGAAAATGGATGGATAGAAACATGGCTTTTTCATATACTTGTCAGTGGATGCGCTTCTCAACTTCATTGATCCAGGTTTTAATAATTATAAAATAATTAAGGATGCTTCGATCAGGGTTTTATGCTGCTGATTCTGATTAAAAACAAAAGGTCACTGTGCTAAAAAGTCACATTCGGAGTCCGAAGACCAGAAGCTGAAAGCAAAGTCTAGCCAGTGACAAAGATGCGGGAATAAGTTTGGTAAAGGAGTGATCAAACACGCTGGTATCGACTGGCATAGCCTGGGGCAAGCTCAAGATGACACGCGTCATTTTGTTGGCAACCCTACAAAGGTGACAAAGCAGACATGTAGGATTTACAGTCGCGTGTTCATCGTTTTTTTTTCAAGCGTTTATATAATCACATATTTTTTTATGGAAATTGGCTGATATTGATTGGTGTCTGATCGAGTATCTCTAATAATAATAATAATAATACATTCTATATATAGAGTAACCAAAAAGCAGAGTTGAGAACAAATACAGTCCCAGGTTCGGCTCTAATCTGAATTCATAGATTCTGGATTATCTAGAGTCATTGTACTATGTACTTCTCAGTCTTCTACAAAACATGGTGTCAGAAGTGGGATTGATTACCTATGCACAAGAAACCTGGGGGCTATGGATCTGTCACTGTGTGTTGTGTGTCCAGAATGTGGGACTGGTTGCTGGGTAGAAAATGTTGTCGCTGGATTGATATAAAGCAGGCTTTTTGATATCTTGATCACCTGTTCAACTCAATAAATAAAGACTGGATTTAGGGGACAACATACGGGGACAGCCAAAAATGACGTCAGAAGTGGAATCGATAGCTCAGCTCCAGAGACATGTCGGAATGTGGATATCCGTGTGGAACGGAACTGTTGTACTTTATGTACAAGCAGGTCAGCATTCCAGAAAGCCTGTTTCTGTGATTTTTCCACTCGGTCAATCTGGGTTTTAATTTGGATTCAACCAACTACATACGTCTCTATGACACTTATGGTGCCATAGGTGGGATCAATGATCTTGACACAAAAAAAGAAATGAATCTTCAGAGCATTACACTTGAGGATGTTATAATCTCGCCTTGTTATCTGGACGTCTGTCTCTCACTTATATTTGCAGGTCACTCTGACCTTGAGGCCAAAGGCTGTCAGGTGACTTCTCCTATCATCTTAAAGTTTCTATGCTCTGCAAGTCCCGTGCTGACAGCGAGTGTCTGCTTAGCTTGCATGCAGTTGCAGGTGGACAGCGGTCACGCTAAGACACCGTACATAGCGACTCCCTTTTGAAGGCCCTTAACCTTAATGACTGGCGACATAATAAGGTTGGTCGTCCAGGATGCGCTGTGACCGACTGAAGTCAGGCCTCTGTCAGCAACAATCTGCGCAATGTGAATGCTGCTGGTTAATCATGTTATCAAGAGAGACGATGCATGCTGACCATTAGATTACTTTGGATGGGATTAGATTATAGCCACTCAAGTCTCAATCAGACGTCTTTGAGTATCACAGTAAGGCACAGTGGTTCACTGTTTACTGGCACACTGGATGAACTGTGGGCTTGGATTATGGCAAGAACCACAGCACGATATTTTGTGTGGACAATACTATGGGACTGAATGTGTATTTGCTGAAAGTGTAGATTAACTTGCTGATGCTTTGCAAATGGTTTAATGAGAAGGTAAAATTAGTTCAACACATTTAGTAGAAGAATCACACCTGTCATTCAAAGACACCATGTAATTTAGTTTTTAGTTTATTTTCAGGGTTTTCCGCCCATGCAGCAAATTGTACATTCGTGAGTGGCAAGAATATCCACTTACTGTTTTTATTTGGCTTTTGATTTTGGTGCAAATGGTAATAAAGTTGTGGCATGGCAGTGTACAAGTCATAGTCCCAGACCTAATTGTGATCAGTGAATTTTGGCGAAGTGCATCCATCCATCCATTTTCTATACGGCTCGAACCCGGGTCTCCTAGCCGTGTGACCTGTGTGCTTGTCCACAATGCAGCCCTTTTGGAGAAGTCAGATTCCTTATTTATAAATTTAATATTTTCATAGTAAGGGCATAGAAAACTGGACATGACCTTGTAATTCTGTTTCATTAACATTATTAGAGCCCTCTGAACATGAACTAACACCCCTACAATCTTCTTTACATTTATATTGTCCGATATAGCAGACATAATAAGAGTAAATAAGCCATTTAAGACATACGCACATAAGACTCATATGTGTTACTATAAATGTGTTGATGAGTGGCGGGTGGACAGGAAGTCCTGTCAGAGGTTGAGTTGATTTTTAGCTTGGCGTGGGTTACTGTAGCAACAGTAGTCTTTGTCTTTAGGGATGTTTATTTGTGATCGTGCCTGTTGTGAGAGAAATCAAAACTGCACCAGACGGCTGTCATACCAGAAGTCTGGTGTTTGTGTGTCTCATCGAACATGACTGACATCTAGCGACCATTGTACGTAGAATAGTAGCTATCATTCACAGCATCTTTAAATGCATCTTCTGAATGCCTTATATTTGCATTTTAATTAATTTAGACATTTTTATGCTTGAAAGTTTTTAATTTGGGCAAAAAAAACAACTAAAATTTATACTATTAATAGGCCGTATTCAAACACATTAGACACATGAAGACTCTTTAGTGTACTAGTACGTACTTTTGAAGGCAGGAGTCCAGCCACTGTCCCTTTTGCTTCCTCGTCATTTTAGGATGCCCAGTGGGATACATGGTGGTCGTCTTTGACCATGCATTTCTATTTGAACCTCGGTAACTCATATACACAGCAGCACTTATTATTATGATTATCTTCATAGAGTGTGTTTGGGACCCGGGACCAAATAAACCGTGAATGGCATTTACAAATTACATTCATCCACTCCTGTCTGTCAAACGGATTATGCATTTGCATACTATAAATATGGTTAACTAGGTCGAGGAGAGGGAACTACCACAGCAAGGCTCTCCCCCAGAAAAATAGGAGAGTGATTATAATTAACAGCAAAACAGGCAACAGTTTCATTTTAATTGCAGAAGCTGTTTTTTTTTTTTGGTTTATGTGGTTGCACGCATAATCAAGCGTGAGTTCTTATCTAATATATGTTTTATCTACATTTGATTGCACTTCTGAAGAATCACTTGCAACAGCTATTGATAAGCAATAAGCATCTTTCTCAAAGGTTCATAAAGATATACAGGACATGAGCAAGTCAGATGAGCCTTGACTTCCTTGCAGGAAGCTCCAATGCATATGGATTTAGGTCTGGGCTCTGGCTAGTCCCTCCAGTTTCGTCTCTACAACAGCAGCAGAGTCCTCTCAGCATGTGTATAATTTAGACATCAGCGTCTTAAAGTGTTTTCTAAATGAAGATACAGTCCGGGGACTTTGCTTAACGAGACAGGCAGCCACGTCGGTCCATTTAAGGCATGAAAACAAACTGAGTAGTATGTTCATCAGTTGTGTGTGTGTGTGTGTGTGTTGCTTCGTTTAGCATAGCCCGCTCCCCTCCCATGAAACATCAGAGGACAGATCTGTCGGTGAGGATCAGCGGCATGCATGCAGCCAAGCCTTTCTACTGTCACAGCGCTGCTTAATATTCATGAGAGCAAATTGGAGGACAGTCATTTAGCTCGGGCGCATGGTGTATCGCCTCTGGGCAGATCACAAGGAGTGGGAGCGTTTACTCACTTTGCACTAGTTGGCATCTGCCTGTCTCAGATGCAATTTTGCGTTAAATCTGCTTTGATTAAATGTGCCTCCTAGTCATATTAATAAGACCGCTTCAAGTTCATACCTACAGTATATACAGTGGGGGGAATTATTGGGTAAGTTTAACCCCTTACAAGACTTTTGGGTAGGTCATTTTAACAGATGTACAAAATATCAAACACAAAATTGACAAAAAAAAAACATTAAAATAGGTCAGAAATTGTATTTTGTACAATGAAATAAGTTGGCAGGCTAAGAAGTAGTTCTCAGGATGGATTTCAGGACACTCTTCTCTGAAGATTCTCTACAGATACTGAGACTTTTGAGGCTGTCGCTTGGCATATTCCTAGAATGCAGGTCTGGAGGATGGCTAGGCCACTCCTGAAATCTCTTGGGACGCTTCTTTGTTGGCTTGGATGTTTGTTTTGGGTCATTGTCATCCTGCAAGACACAACAACACAAAACACATTTTTATAGTTTTAAAATTATAACTTGTCATGCTTAAAACAATTCAAAATGCATATGAATACATTGAAATGAATGGGATAACCAAACATTTAGGGTTATATTTCCCTTCATTGAAGATTCTTGACTTGACTGTTCCCAAAGACATCAACACCTTCTTCTTCAACACGCCTTTCATATTTTGCCATGAGGTGTTTCTTAAATTCAGTATTGTTTGTCAAGTTGCAAGTGGCAGAACTTGATAAAGAAGGTGAAAAACACTACAGAATTTAAGAAATAGCTAATGACAAAATATAAAGGTGTTGTTGAAGAGGAATGTTTTGATCTTGCTGCCACATTGTGTCTTTGGGAACTTTAAATTCTTTGATTACTTTAACATATTGTCTTCCTTTTATTCATCATTTACAGTTTGTGCATTTGAAAATGGTTTATACCTTTTCTGTATACAGTAACTATAAATGTTAAACAACAAAATTGTGTTTCGTGTTAACAATTTTGTGAGTCAACCGCTGATGACAGCATAGATGCGCGAAATAGCTGGCTTGTGATTCCGGTTGCCATTTTGTTAGCAAGCTAAGTATGCTAACAAGGACATCTGTGATAAAAACACATTTGGACTCACGCAGTGTATTAATAACACAACAAGACCCGCACCATATTGTATGCTGACAGGAAAATGCGCATAAACCGAGGCAAAATTTTGTGTACATTTTTTAAGTGAATTGAAAAACATGCTAACCGGGGTGGATGCTAACCGAGGTGTCGATGTAATACATCATTGAACAGTGTCACTTATTTGAACTGCCAAGTACATCTTTACTATCAGGCAGAGTAGTAAGTGTCTGGACGCCGTTAGAACGTTGGCAAGGTGTACCTGAGTCACCAGACCATGTTGCGAGCTCTAGCTGAGGGGAGCGTGGTCAATTAAGAGAAAGGAGCAGTGCCGTGAAACTGTCAATTTCTCTTCTTTTAATTAAATCAATCTGGCTATTGCTCTCCGCCTGGCTAAAGTGAGTTGGTCTCGCATCCTTTTCATGAAACGTGAAACAGATGAATATGGAAGCAGCTGTGACATAAATCCTAATCCAATTTCTCTCCCCGTGCTTGAATAAAAGCTTTCACAAGCAATCGCACGCTTCTTTGATCTACTTCTCAATTAACTCAAGTACCTAAATTCTTTTTGCTGAACACCCCCCCCCCCCCCCCCCCCCCACACACACACACAATTTCTGCCATTTCTACTTGTCTTTAGATTTTGGCTGGTGCACAGGAATACAGAAAACCTATACGGAATGCAGCACCATATCTTTTATACTAAGAAGTTGCATATATTTCCAAAAAAAAGTGTATTATTAGTATGAACTTCACTCTTGGCTCCTTTTCTTGCCCATTTTCAAGTTTTTTGTTTGTATTCCCAGGAAACTTCTTCCCCAACATAATTTTCCAAAAATTAAAACTTTTATTTGCTTCTCATAATATTATGACTTTAATATTTTAACTCTATACTACTGATTTGACATTATTTACAAGTTTATTCTAATAAAATTGCAATCTTTTCCTTAGAATACAACTTTTTTCTCATAATATTTTGATTTTTTTCTTAAATTTCAGTCCCCCCGTTTCTGCTGTTATTGTTTTGTTTTTTTTTTGTTAAACAAACTCCATCTATTTCAGCTTTCTTCTTGGATTTTTTTTCTCATGATTATGACTTTACTCCCATAATATTTTGACTTCATTCTTGTAACATTATAACCTTTTCTGCAGCCCAATTTCCGAAAAATGGCAACTGTATATAGGCGGGGTACACCCTGGACTGGTGGCCAGCCAATCACAGGGCACATATAGACAAACAACCATTCACACTCACATTCATACCTATGGACAATTTGGAGTCGCCAATTAACCTAGCATGTTTTTGGAATGTGGGAGGAAACCGGAGTACCCGGAGAAAACCCACACATGCACGGGGAGAACATGCAAACTCCACACAGAGATGGCCGAGGGTGGAATGGAACTCGGGTCTCCTAGCTGTGTGGCCTGCGTGCGAACCACTCGACCACCATCCATCCTAGATTTGAAAAAACACCTTACATTCTCCTCAAGTTTGTTACTGAGCTTTATTCTGTTTATGTGCACATATGCTGTTGTTTAACTACAAATTTTATATAGCACCAGACGTTTAACTACAGGTTTTATATAGCACCACACGTTTATTGACTGAATTCCCTGCCTTAAACAAACAAGGAAAGCTCATTCAGAAGAAGGAGTTTCAACTCCCAGCTCCCAGGGAGAGCTTCGACCAAGTTCTAAGGAGGCAGTGGGCCATATTCCGTGCCTCCATTGCGGAGGTGGCTGATCGTAGCTGTGGCCATAAGGTGGATGGTGTCTTTTAGGGTGGTAATCCCAGAAGCTGTTGGTGGGCATCAGCGGTGATGGGGCTCCGGAGGCAGCTGACATGTCCTGGAAGGCCAAGCCATTTTGCGGCTTTGTTGGTCGATGAGGCAAAAACTCGGACATGGGGCATGGGAGTTCTGGAAAGCCGTGAAGAACGACTACTGGAAGGCTTCGAAGAGATTCTGGACCACCATCCTCTGTCTTGGGAGGGGGAAGAAGTACACTATCAATACTGTGTACCCTGGAGATGGTGTGCTGCTGACCTCAACTCCACATATTGTGGCTGCTCCTGCACCGGCTGTGGAAATCCACAGCTTGGCCAGAGAGTGCTCTAGAGTCTGAAAAAACTGTTAAACCCAAACAATTTTTTTCCGGAATTTAAATATTTTGGAAATCTTCTGGCGGCCGTAACTGAGCCGCGACGGATTCAGTGTGAGCCCGGGGTTAGAAGACCTACTCGGTCCCACTGACTGTGCCTTGGGACTCCATGGTGGGATCTTCTATCTGCTGGGCTGAGGTTGCCGAGGTGGTCAAAAGATCCGCAGAGTTCCATAAGGCCCTTGCATCGAGTTGTAACAGTGGTGGGACACCGCCTGTATGAAAGGGTTTTCTGCAAAAACATGGATGGGGTGTCAAGAATATCAACCGTCCTGTTGTGTTGAAAGCAATTGTTTTTTTTTTTAAATACATCACACCAGGCACCGACATTGATGCCGTTAAGCATCTTATTATGGGATTGCGGGATGTAGAAATGGGCTCGTGATTGGACATCATCCTTCCTCTCCTTTTACTCCAATCAGTCCAAATCACTGAAATTGCTCTTGAATGTATGTAACAATTTTTGCTTAGAATAAAGAGTTGATTTACTGAAATGAGGGTGCGTGAAAAGCTTGGCATTTCAAGTGCTTCCTCTGGTTTAAAGCTACTGGAAAAGAGGAGAAGGAAATCTGAGACCTGGTTAGGAATTTATGAAGTGCTAAAATGTTTCTTCTCCCAAGGGGGGTCCTAGCTGGCCGGTCATTGTCACTGTAAGCCATTTAGAGCAGACTGACTCGCTTTGTGGAAGTTTCTGCATAACAACAAAGCTATTCAGACAATAATGGCTGTGTATTAAGTCATCGTCGGTGTATAGTATATTAATACTGCTATACAAGCTGTACAGTACTCAAAAGTTTAATTTCTATAGTCCCTGGAGAAGATATAGTGTCATTAATAAATAAATAAATGATATATTTTGTGAGTTACTTTAGGTCAGTTTAAACATCCTTTTCTTTTTTTTCTCTTGCAGTTTTCAGTGAGGACCTACATTCCAGCTTATACTTTGTCAATGCATCTCTGCAAGAGGTAGTATTCGCCAGCACCACAGGGACCTCTGTGCCCTGTCCTGCTGGGGGTGCGCCCCCCGCCTCGCTGCGCTGGTACCTGGCGACCGGTGAGGAGATCTATGATGTCCCGGGCATCCGTCACGTCCACCCGAACGGAACCCTTCAGATCTTCAACTTCCTGCCGTCCAGCTTCAGTAAGCTGATCCATGACAACACCTACTACTGCACTGCCGAAAACCCCACGGGCAAGATTAGGAGTCAGGATGTCCACATTAAAGCTGGTGAGTCCAGCAGGAGGACAGAAATGCATGAAACTCTGAAGAAATAAACAAAGTGAGCATGTTTTCCTTCTTCATAGTTTCAAGGGAACCCTACACAGTCCGAGTGGCTGACCAGAAGGCTATGCGAGGCAGCGTAGCCGTCTTCAAGTGCATTATCCCTGCGTCTGTTGAGGCATACGTCAGCGTTGTATCATGGGAGAAAGACACAGTCTCACTCAGCTCAGGTAAGACCACCGCTTGATTGTATACTAGTGTGATCGTTTTATTTTATTTTTTAATATGTTACATTTTAGAGCAAGTCATATATTATGTATTCAGTGAGCCCAGAAGTATTTGAAAAAATAGTTAATGACATTACCAGATAAAATTGTTAGATTATCTTTGTAACATTGCACCATTTCACCTTCTTTTTTTTTTTTTTTTTTTTACACAGCACATTGTGGTAATTTCCTTTAGTATATATTGCACTGAGTAGTGGTTAAAACCTTTGATGAAATAAATGTTTTTCCCCAAACAGCGCTGAACAGTGAGTGCAATACGGCTAGTTAAATAGTAGCATATCAGTGAAGTCATTCATTGTCGGCTTCATCCTCCTCCTTGGAACTAAAACCACTGAATTTGTTTCTGAGGCATCACAATTGAACAGCCTCATAATTCATCATAGACTTTGTTGCCTCTATTGTTGTCGCTCTCCGTGTCACTTTTGTTTAGAGGCAAATTGGCCCTTTAGTTTGAGATGTACTTTTTTATCAAAAGTCCAGCCTTTCGAAACCTGTCGGTGATAGTGGATTTTTTTGACACACTATAAACCTTGCAATCCTACCTTCACTGGATGTTTTTTAAGCTCCAATGATGAGAAGTGAGGTGTTCTTTTTCATCGGAGTTCAGAATATAACAGAAGCTGTAGTAATTCTACTGTACACTTGATCAAACTTACTTAAGATTTGTTAGATTCAAACACGACCGCTGCATAACACTTCAAAATGTGAAATGAGCATGCACTTCACTTGCCCGATTCACTGTTTCCTGAAGCTGCGCTCTACGCAAAGGGTAGGGTTGTCGTTTGACAAATGAAAAAAATAAAATTAAACAAATTAAATTAAAAGATTAGATTAGAAGAAGGTGGACCCGTGCATCCTTTGGTTTTTCCATACGTGGCCCCCAGTGAAAAAGGTTGCTTAAGTGTCACACTGTGAGTCATCTCCTTCACCATCTTGATGTGCCAGCAGTGGCACATCCCTTACAACCATCTCCTCCACCTAGCCAGAGGATGTTGATAACTGTCACACTGCATCACTGTGCTTCTCCCTGCCCTACACACTCCACCTCATTTAATTATGACCTATTTAGTTTCCTTTATTTTATTTCATTTTTACATCCCGTGGCTTAGCATGACAGCTCAACACACCGGAAGGTTGACTTTTTCTACAAAGCTAAATAGGATGCTTATCTCGGTGATTGCTCCGCCCGCCTGCTGCTTTCGCTTCACCACTGTGGTGCATTCAGGGACCTGTAAGTGAGCACTTGATGTCATTTGACTGAGGGCAAAATCCGGGACGGTGTTTTGGTGGCATTTTAAATGTGCCTGCTCAAGCATGAAGATGTGTCCTCTGATCCATGCCGGAGACTTGTTTACTAAGCGAGCTCGCTTCAGTTGACTTGCTGCAAGCTGCTGGTTAAAAGACGTCGCCTAATGTCACAGAGATTTGGCCAATGTGCGGCACGCAGATATGATGAGGATGTGCAAATGGAGTAACTCATGCAGACAGGACAAGCGGTGGTGTTCTTTTTAGCTGTGTCCTCATAATAAAACACTACTCTTCAGTTCAACACTGTAGCGATATTTAAGTTTTAAGATATTTAAGATAAGTTTTCAACAGATGTCTAGTCGATATTATTATACTTATATGTCATATTGGATACTTTATTGATCTTTTGCTGAAAATACAGCAGTCTGGTTAAACAATAACAGAACAAAATAACACAAGCAAAGCCTCCTGTACATAATATATTCTCAATACTAGATCATTGTATGCCAATCAGAGCATGAATGTAAATGTGCAAGGTTGAAATGTGAACTTGATAAACAGATGCGGTATACCAGTTGTTCCTGACCACTTCCTTGCCACAAATTTAGCAACTTCACTCTATCTCGGTTAAAAAAAAAAAGAAAATGAATAAATCATGCTGTTTTGTATTTTAATACTATAATCATATTTAATCAAATTAAGCATAAACATGCTTAAATAAACCACAATACAAATATAAGGCATTCAGAAGATTCAGTATTTTACACTGGTCACTACGCGTCATTGTAAAATGTTCAGTGAGACACACAAGCACCAGAATTGATCGCCGGAAAAACAGGTTTTTATTATCTCACAACATGCATAATAATCCCTCACACAGGCCACTGTTGCAGCCATAGTCCACGACAAAACTAAAACAAACTCTGAACCCTGTTGTCACTTCCTGTCCACAACACTGGAACACATTTACAGCAACACACAAGAGTACAGGTCTTATTTATGTCTTAAATGGCTTATTTTATCTTATTATGTCTACTATATTGAGTAATACAAATGTACAAATAACTATAGGGATGTTATTTCATGTGTAGAGGGCTCCAATTATGTTTGAAAAAAAGAACAGCATCAATAATATTCCATTTATGAATACGAAATCCTACTTTGTAAAATTCACGTATCACTGTCAGGTCTGGAATTAATTAACAGGGTAAATGAACGATTACTGTATCTACATACGTATGAGAAGGATTCATTCATTCATTCATTTTTTACTGCTTATCCTCACGAGGGTCGCGGGCATGCTGGAGCCTATCCCAGCTGTCTTCGGCTGAGAGGCGGGGTATATCCTGTACTGGTCGCCAGCCAATCAGAGGGCACATATAGACAAACAACCATTCACACTCACATTCATACCTATGGACAATTTGGAGTTGCCAGTTAACCTAGCATGTTTTTGGAATGGGGCAGGAATAGAATATTCAGTTTTGGGCAAAAATAATTGCCAAAAATATGGCTCTGTGTTTGTACATTGTCGTTATTATCGTACAGCCAAACATTGCACCGAGTCGACCGGCAAAAGTCCTGGTTATTTTAGAATTGGGAATATATAGACGGATTCCGCGCCAGGGAATCCTTTCATCATCTTATGTGTGTGTGGGTGGTTTATTTGTTAGACAACTCCCTTTTTCTCCCTTTTCCTCTTATAATGCATGGTTCACCCAGCTTTGATTAGGCATTTTTTTCTGAGGGTTAGACGACTAGGCAGTGTGTTTTTTCCTAAAGAAAGCATAAAGAAAGCCAGAAACACTATTGGATTCAACAAAGTATAACAAAGTTATTTTCCATATTTGCTATTGCTTAAAAAAAGTTCACATTTTATTGTATTTATGCATGCAGCGAAGTTGAATGATGAATGTTATTGTGCGGTTCTCTTTTTGCAAGAACAACTATATTGGATTGTCTGTGTTTACTCCAATAAGTATTGCAGCAGGCGAGCGCTGTCAAAAGCATGAGCACACGGTCAAAATCACTGCTGCTCTCTGATAAATATTTGATGGTGGATTCTGATGCATGAGCAGATCCACCTCACACTGTTATGGAGAGGCTCGGTTTGCTCCGAGGGTGATGGGCGGGGGTGCTGCAGGAGGATACCGACAGAGGTGTAGTTTGACCCAGCCTACTTTTCCAACTCTGTCTCCAGTTCCTTTCTTTTTATTTCAATTTTTCATGAAAGAAGACCAGGTCTCAGTGGACATAAAATAAAGCTATCTCACAGCCATGCTGAATTATTCACTTCAGGTTTTTTTTTTTTTTTGTTTGTAACATCAAGAGCACTTCTCTTGCGTCAGATGGTGAGGGATGAACAGTCCGTGCTTGAAGAGACACAAAATAACAAGCACGGGTGCTAGCTTCTCTGGTCATTTTCGTGCTAGTCTTAGCCATTATGCTTCTGGCTACATGCTATTTACGTTAGCGTCTGCGTGGTAATAATAATTTGTATACAACTCTCGCAAGGTGGCCAGAATGGAGAGTTTTTTCCTACATTGCAATAAGAGGCTTCACTACGCATCTTGAAGCATTATGTTGTACTATATGACATCTAAAATGTATGTTGGGCAAGTAAAGATCAGCAGTGTACTTTATGTGGAAAAAAGTGCTCAATCATTACCATTGTAGCTCCAGTCAATTGATTTATTTTTTTGTATGCTGTTGATATTTCTGCCGCTGTACTTCTTTAGTAGCAAAAAAGCAGCCAGGAGAAAGATGCTTCGACCGCTTTTACCAACACTGCAATAAGCAGGCTTCACTCCACATCTTAAAATGTTGTGTTGTTGTTTGTGATAAATGGCATCTATCATATTGGACAAGTGCGGGGTTACAGTCTATATGTAAAAAGCGGATAAACTGCACAATAGAGCTTCTTCTTGGAGCCACATACTCAAACACAGCTCATTATCATTAAAGCTACACACACACACAGTGTGTTCCCCAGTAGCGCTTACAGAAACACTTTTAAATTGTCTCAATTCCGGAATCATGGCTAGATTTTGAACAACACACTTCTAATACACTATTGCGGCGCATTTGTTCTTTGGCCTGCTTTGCTATCCGAAAAAGCAAAGCCTATATAGCAGTTGCCACGCCCCGATAGTGAAAGTTAAGCTTGTGTGTGTCTGGAAGGTAAAAGTTGCGCTTGCATTTGAGAGACTTCCTTAAACTGGTTCTAACTATGCTGATAGTGTGTCTGCTTACTATCTTCTCTCAGCATTTGTGCATCTCTAATTGTGCTATATGAGTGGGGGTGTCATGATGCATTGCCATGGAAAGCTCTTAAACTGAAATACACTAAAAATTAGACTGAGCCTAAATGTGTATAAAATGTAATAATCTCTAACAATATAATATGGAATCTTTACAAACAAACAACTAAAGTACGCAGAAAAAGCTGGCAAAAAATGCAACAATAACCATTGATTCTCGCCGGGTTTAAAACAGATGCATAATTACAGACCAGGTCCTGTCCTAATGAATCAGCTGTGATTGAAAAGTTAATTATAATATGAATTACCTCTCAGAATAAGGGCTGCTTAGTAGTCATTTAAAACAGCCTTTTTTTTTGAACGATGCACATCGCTACTTCATCGGCTATGAACGTCGCCGTGAACATACCAATAACCCATCATGAATTTTAAAGCGGGCTTTCACAGTACAAGCTTTCATATGCCCTGCCGCTCTTGTCCACGCGCCGCTTTTGATAAACAATCGACAGAGCTAATAGAGAGATGAAAGGCAGCAGTGGACTAATGAGCTGGGCTGTGTTCTTCTGTATTATATACGCAGGAGCCTTGTTTTGAAGTGGTGTGCTGTTGATGGGGCCGGTGTCTGTGATTTAGGTGTCGAGTGGTTGTTGTGTTTTCCATCTACCTACCTACAATACCTACAGTACCTTCATCATCACACATGATGTCAACCTGTGCAACAAACGTGGCAACATTGGTAACAGGAAGTAGAAGCAACAGAAAAAGATGATTGAAGAGGTGTGCAGTTTAGCAAACTACCTGATTTTTTTATGCATTTTTTGCACACGGTGCTATTTGGAAGTTGAAAAGGACTCGCTTTGTCACAGTGTCTCCGCTTTTTTAGGTTTTCTTCAGCTCGCTACAAGTTACTAGGTAAACACTCAACAGCTCAAAACGTATAACCTGCATTTTCTGGCCACAACATTAGGTACACTTGCACAGGAGCACAGAATTAGTTGTGGCAGGGTAACATACAGTAGAATAATAATACAGATTAAATGAACCAGTCACTACATATATCACTATATTGACAGTTACTATGGTAACCATTATGTCATTGTATGGTCATATCACCTCGTACTTTGGTATGAGGTACATTATTTTAAAACAAACAAAAAAAAAACCTTAAACTGTATTATGGAAAGCAGGAAGTGAACAAATGTAACAGTTACTGATTGTAAAAGTACCAGATGGAGGGGTAGGATTTAATAAGCTTTGCTTCTTCCTACTCCTTTTGGACATGTGGAACTGTGAACTGATTATGGGATGCACTCAATTGTAATCTGATGCATGTTCAAATGAAATTAAACCATTACCATTACCATAAATGAGCAATAATACTACGGGGTATTGCCCTTTGCTTGCAGGCCCATAAAAAAAAAATTGGGAATGGACCTGTTACTTGCTGCGAACCTCTGGCCCGTCCGTATATTGGAGACCAACTTGGTGGCTGTTGGGCTTTGCCTATTTTTGAAACAGAAATCTAACAATGCAAACAGCGAGTATGCTAACAGCTAGCATGCTTGAAATCCGTGTTGATGCATTGCGATAACAGCTCCAATAAATGGTTGCAAGAGTGCTAATCTCTCTCAATGTGATCTTCCAAATCTCCCAAAAGTCAAGAAGAAAATAAGGATCAAGAGTACATTTCAAGCAAATGAGGCAATACACCAACAATAAACAATAAATAACAATGAGTCAAAAAATATGGTTGATTTTGGTGGTTGATAGTAGAAAAGTCTGATTTAAATGTAGAGAATACAGAAAATGGGCAAGAAAATTGCACCAAAAAAATAATTCAAGCTAGAGACTTTGGAATGCACAGGCTACTAATGCAACATTTAACATGTGTTAAGCATGTGGTATCCTGGAGTGGTCAAAAGATATGTAAATTATGGATGTTAATCTATCATGCATATACAGAGGTTCAAGTAGTCATAATATGTACCAAGTCCTTTAAAATATTTAATTTATTATTCATTTAGGCTCAATGAGAAGAGAGTGAAATAATTTTAATAAGATGAAGGAAGTGATTGTTTATGGTTTCATCCTAAAATTAATGTCATATTGTCTTTATTAGCCACTGTTGGCAGGACTAAATAGATTATAATTACTGAGAGGCTTTGCTTGTTCTCATTTTTTTTGCAGATTTACCATGCTGCAATTGTGTTTTTCTTCCGTTCCTTCCTTGATCCTCAACTCCTCTCTTTGGCCTTCACCATTGCCCTCCTCTCTTTCGCATCTCATTGCATAACCTCCTTGGCAAAGCGCCCCAGTCAATTTCCTCCTGTGTGGAAAAGGCTGTTTTATTTGCTTTATGCAAATGTGCCTCCATCCAATACTCAGGGCATCTGTTAAAAAAGAAAAAAAAACACATCTCCACAGTTGTACTCGAGTCTGCAGCTCCCCAACTGTGTGTTTTAGCTTTTAAGCGATGAAAGTGCTTCCACAGCCTAATAAAACTGTTGGCTTGCTAATACAGTCACAGCCTTAACCACACTTAGCAGCAGGGGTGTTAAGGATGCTTTCAAATAGGCTACTAAAGGTGGTTTGGTGCTAAAAGAGCACTGCTTCTTGGGATTTATCATGCCGGCAATGTGCCGTCGCCACCGCCGCTGCTGCTGCCTTCATTTTTCACAGAGATTGACAGCGAGGGCACTGAGCGGCAGGGCTGTAAATCCAACACGCCCAAAGTCAGGCCAACCTTGAAAGGAGGCCACAGTGAGAGGAGGGGAAAAGACGCAAGGAAACATAGAAGAAGGGAAGGTATAGTCGGGAGGAAGTTGCTGTGTCACCTTTGGAAAAAAGATTTGGTAACAGCGACAAGTCCCGCGACAAATACTGAATGTGATGCTGACCTGAATATAAGGTGACCATCTGTTTTTTTTCAAGACTCACTTTTGGACAAATATGTTTGAAAACAAAAACAAAATTAATTGACTCATAGATTGAGCGATGGAAAAAAAAAGCTCTGACTGAGGAGAAGTTGTTTGGTGGCACCTGTTGGTTTGTCTGAATCGTTCGGTTATCCTGTAGGACAAGTTGGTTTTTTTTCAGGCTAACATATCTGCTGCTTTTAAGGATCTTCTTCTTTCTCTTTCGGCCACAGCAAATCAATCGCTTCCATCCAACCCTGTCTTTCTCACACCAACGACACTCATGTCTTCATGTCCGCTTCACTACATCCATAAACCTCCTCTTTGGTCTTCCTCTACGCCTCCTACCTGTCAGCTCTAAACACAACATCCAATATATTCACTATCTCTCCTCTGGACATGTCCCAACCATCTCAGCCTGGCCTCTCTGACTTTATCTCCAAGGCCTCTAACATGTAATGTCCCTCTGATGTACTCCTTCCTGATCCTATCCATCCTGGTCACTCCCAATGTGAACCTCAGCATCTTCATCTCTGCTACCTCCAGTTTTAGTTCCTGTCTTTTCCTCCGTGGCACTGTCTCTAGACCAAACAACATGGCTGGTCTCACCACAGTTTTGTATACCTTTACCTTTCATTGTAGCTGAAACTCTTCTATCGCACATTTTAAGAATCTATGGCAAAAATGGTAGCCAAAGATCTGATATTTGACAGGATTGCCCTGCTGTTTTTTATGGCAAAAACAACAGCCAAACAGTGGTGGTGGACTGTTTTTAGTAATCTCTTGCAGAGTTGCTTGTCAAAGATCCTCTATCAAAGATATTTTATATGAAAGGAGTGATTTGCTGTTTTTAAGGACCTACTGAAAAAAACAGGAGCCAAAGATTCTCAATATGGCAGGGGTGCTCTGCCTATTTTTAATGAGTGACTGCAAAACAGTAGTAAAAGATTCTCTAGGAGTGAGTTTTTTTATATGGACCTCTTTGAAAAACCCTTGTCAAAGATCCTTATCAAGAATCCTCCATATAAAAAGCAGGGTTTCTTCCCCAGAGGGAATTTATTGCCTCGGTTTCCCCGTGCTTGCTCATGTGGGGTTTCAGGTGATTCTTTGTTTTCATTTGTGACCAAAGTACCATGAGATGACTGTTTTCATTACACAAATAAATCTTATTCATTCATTCAATTTGTACCGCTTATCCTCACGAGGGTTGTGGGCGTGCTGGAGCCTATCCCAGCTATCTTCGGGCGAGAGGTGGGGTACACCCTCATCATCACAGGGCACATATAGACAAACAACCATTCACACTCACATTCATACCTATGGACAATTTGGAGTCGCCAATTAACCTAGCATGTTTTTGGAATGTGGGAGGAAACTGGAGTACCCGGAGAAAACCCACGCATGCACGGGGAGAACATGCAAACTCCACACAGAGATGGCCGAGGGTGGAATCGAACTCAAGTTGTTTTTAAGAACCTACAGAAAATGAAAAAAGCCTTATGCTATTCTACATAACAGCAGCTTTATGCTATTTTTAAGAACCGCCGGCAAAACACTAGTCAAAGATCCTCTATATGATAGGCGTGACTTGCTGTTTTTAGGACTGTGCTGCAAAAACACTAGTCAAAGATCCTCTATGCGCTGCGGTTTCACCATTTCTGTTGTTGTTTCTGTTGTGTTTTTGGCGGTTCTCCAGTTCTCCTGCAGTGAGAGCCTGTGAGAAGAACTGCACATATAAATGTTGCTTCTCTTTACACCAGCCTCCTCTCGCACATATAAGTAGTTACTGAAACGCTGACCCTTCACTGCACCCTTTTCCTTACCCACTCACAGCTTCCTGAAAGCGTGCTAGAACATTCAGACTGTATCGTTATTTATCTACATACAAAACTGTCATGTATAAAAAGGAAACCCGGTCCTTTGGTTGGTTTGTTGGTGGTTGGAGGCACTCGGCTGAAAGAAAGAGAGAAAAGAAATCAATAGTTGTGTGCATTAATTACGCTGCTGCCACAGAGAATTATGGCAACATGAGCTGAAGGATGCATTTTGTGCATTTGCAACATATGAGTGCTGTGTGAAGGGGAGTTTGGGGAATTGGAAGAGGGCGAGACAAGATCCTTTTAGTGAAAAGTGACGTGAGACCAAGGACTTTTTTTTTCATGTGTTGAAGAATTTTTATTTAGTAAAGCTGACTCCAAAAAGAAAACTTTGTATTGATTGATATTTTCATGAATAGTAATGGAATGGATCGTGCTTCTCATGCAGTTGTTTGCCTTCGCCGTCTTGCCTATTGAGGTTTATGCTCTTTGGGAAGAAAGACAGAGATTTCCTTTGGCTTTCTGTTTGAAGTCTCCCTCTTAGCTGTGGTGAAGGTTTGACGACGTGATACATATTTGATAAGGATCGATAGTTAGAAGGGTTACTGAGACAGAGATGGAGGGGAATCGATCCCAGGCTGCGATTCCCAAAAGCATCTTAAAGCTAAGGTCGTCTCTGCATCTTGTCCTTCAGCGCTCTCACTTTGTAATTTGTGCCGACATTTTTTCAAAATCCGCTTTTGCCTTTATTTTTTCTTAGAAGAAGACACCCACAACGTATATTTAAAAATAGACAAGCGCTATTGTGCGTTAACCTTGGTTAGTGTCAGTAACTCTAACCAAAACGGACATGAACTGAATATAATTTTCAGATGAGAAATCATGTAAATCCAATTACTAAATTTCGGAAATTTTTTTTTTTATAGCACAAACAGTTTTTATAGTTCAAAAATTATAGTTTAACATAGCAATTATAGTTTTACATTTACAAATGCGCAAACCTCCTTATCTGAAACTGGCATCGTTTAACACAAGAATACTACATTTATAGGTCAGAAAAGTGGAAAAAGCGTAATAGGTCCCCTTTAAAGTTCATTTATCCATTTCATTTATAACTGTTTGATGCATGCAAACAATAGTTGTGTGTTAACATTTGTGTTAACATTTTTGAGAGTCAACCTGTGATGATGTCATGTATGGGTGATTGCCTACTTGCGGTTCCGAACACAGTTGGACACCTGCAGTGAATTAATAACATAACTGAACTGAACTGGAAGTTTTTTTTTTTTTCATGATGTCACAAAAATTCAAAAGCGACCTTATGAGTGCCTCTCTTAGAGGAGGGAGATGATAGACTTTCTCAGTTTGGTGCTCATAAACAGCCTCTAGGGTGACATATTACTCTTCGTGCATCATTAAAACGCCAATTTGGCAAAATAGGGGACCTTCGAGAATGTTTAAATGTCACTTAAAACTCAATCAATAGAGCCAGTTGACACTGGAACACATTATTTCCTGTATTTCTGGTGGGTAAAATTGTTGAGAAAACAAACTGGAGCAAACATGTTGTTTTCCATCTTGGGAGGTTTCACTTCATGATTTTTGTGAGACGACTGACTGTGTCTTAATCACATGTGCACATAAAAAAAAATAACGGCGTCTGTTTAGTGACGGCGGTGGGGATTGAACAACGGGCGGCATTCTGGCTCGGATGGCTGTGATTACCAGCTGATACTCCATACGGATAGTCAAATTCAACAAGCAGGCTCTCTTCCATCAGTGTTTACTCATAAACAGTAGCAATATGGCAACGATTAGGCTGTTTAGGCAGGGGATGATTAGGTGCTGATGGCTGCACGCTTTGGGAGACTGAGCAGCCTCTCATCTTTAATAGGCAATTTGGCTTCCTCTGATGGGGATGCCCATTTGTTTTTTTTCTTTTTTTCACTTGGACTGATGACAGAATTGAAAATGAGCCCTGGTTAGGTTTTGCAGACAGTAACCCTGTAAAGATTTTATCCGCTGTGAGGATGTAATGCTGATTTGACACTATTCCACTGAAATGTTTATATCATTTGATGCTCATTTAGTACTCGCTTAAAGTTGTGTTCACATTTGTCATGTTGAACTGTGTGTTTTGCTCTGGTCGTAAAATCTGAGCCTTAGCTACTAAATTGCATGAGCAAACATAAAAAATTGCACGTAATAGCAGCTTTGTGCACGCCAGCAAATTTGCATGTCAATGTTAATGCGTTAATAACGAGCTCAGAAAACTTCCCTTAAGTCATTGTATTATTAAAAGTTTATTTATTATCATTTACAATGATATATAAAAGACTCTGCTCAGCTCTCACCCTCTGCTCTGTAGAAGTATATTTTACAAGCTTTTTGTGAAATCTAAGATGGTAAAAGCAAAGGAATATAAAATATATTCATCCCAGCTTAGGCTGCACGGCGGTCGAGTGGTTAGCGCGCAGGTCTCACAGCTAAGAGACCCAAGTTCAATTCCACCCTCGGCCATCTCTGTGTGGGGTTTGCATGTTCTCCCCGTGCATGAGTGGGTTTTCTCCAGGTACTCCGGTTTCCTCCCACATTCCAAAAACATGCTAGGTTAATTGGCGACTCCAAATTGTCCATAGGTATGAATGTGAGTGTGAATGGTTGTTTGTCTATATGTGCCCTGTGATTGGCTGGCCACCAGTCCAGGGTGTACCCTGCCTCTTGTCCGAAGACAGCTGGGATAGACTCCAGCACCCCGCGCCCCTGTGAGGATAAGCGGTAGAAATTGAATGAATGAATCCCAGCATACGCCATATTGTTTTGGAATATTTGATTTACGTCACATAATATGTCACAAAAGCATATGTTTTTACTTCAAACCCTTTGGTCTCATGATTAAAGTGCAATTGTGCAAAGCAACCCTCACCAAAGTGTACCGTGAACGCAGCCTTACAAGAGCATGTCCAGCCTGCCTGCCTGAGTTTATGGATTCCTGCAGAACAACACTGGCAAAGATGGACTGGAGTGCTGCCAGAATTAGCCTGGCTTGAGGCCAAAGCACAGATTAGTAATAGGCATGGTGTGGGCTAATTACAGGAGGAACAAGCAATTAATTTTTGTTTATAAACTCTCCTGGACATGGGATTTGGATGGCTGTTCTATTTGCTGCGTGGTGGTTGGTGACAGGTGGCGAGTTTTTCAGCAGACCATCCATCACGAATGCTTCTAGAAGCGAAGTATGGGTGTGTGCGCTCTATCAAAGTGTCTGATCCCATCTTAAAAGCTACTGATTAAGTTCTTTTTAAAAAAAAAAAATAAAGCTACTTATAATTCTGACCTAAGAAGGATTTTTCCACTAGATTTTATTTCTCTCCCCACCGTCTTGGATCTAATCAAGGATTAATACACATACTTATTGGAGCCCCCAGGGTGGTAAATCTGCAAAAATACACTAAATCGTATTGAGCCTCTTTTGAAACTTTCAGTGTCTGCGGCCCTCCACGTCGGCCATCTGTAACACCGATTAGACATGATCCTGCTTTGAGGTAACCTCATTGGACAATTTCATGTAGTGGAAAACCAAGTTACAGTTTTAGTAAATTAGTAAGTCAAGTAAAAGTAAATGAAAAGGCAACAGCTACATCGTGTCCCTGAAAAAGTCTGAAGAAATATAATTGAATTAAATGAAATGTGGATTAAGCATTAATAATTATTAATTATTTTCATATAATTTTTGTTGTTGTCAATGAGTGATGTGGACTCCATCTTGTTTCATTATCTTTAAGTAACACTGTTGTAATGTTTGTCTTCAAAATTTATTTTTGCTTTGGAAAAACAGTCATTTTATTGTAAATATTGATGCAAAAGAAATAATGCCTGAAGCGAGGTTAGATATTTACACAGACACCTTGATGCGGCATAATTGCGTCTTTCCTGCTCACACGTGTGTCGCAGACCGACAGATAGCTGGCATGGCTTTATTTTAAGAAGATTTTAAAAAGATGCCTTGCTTGAAGTGGTGGTATACGTGAGGTGGGCTTATCTACCTAGGGGCAGGTCAAAGGCCCGTTGAGGTTTTTACTTCAAGTTCCTTTTGTATAATAAGGGGCCTTTAATGTCACAACAGTATTTCTGTATCACGTGGGTACATTAGTAATCATGCATAGCCCATTTTATAAAGCCCTATATTTTTCTTATCGTTCCTTCAATCCAGAACACCAAGTCATCCCCCCCGCCCCCCCGACCCCCACCGAATGATCAGCTGACTTGACTACAAGGTGACCTTCTGTATTGATAAACGAGGCGTCAGGCATCATTCTTTTTTCTTCAAGGCTCGTTTTCGCTCCTCTTAGACCTTCTTTGGCTGGCATGAGCCTTGACAATGCACACACACACACACACACACATACACACCACACACACACAGCCTGTCATTGGTCTCACCTTGCCGTGTAAGATCCAAACAACACCCAAACTCCCTGCAGGCAGCGGTGAAAACAAGACGGCAGCCATAGTGGCCACATAACAGACATTATTGCTAAAATGCTAAAATGCCCACACCTCAACCATGCAGACATCGAGCATGGAAGACCTCATTGTTATGCTGTTTTTTTTTGTTTTTTTTTTTGACACACGCAGCCTGCAATCTTCGCATCAGTGTTGAAGCCGAGACAGCCAATCAGAGCGGGGCGCCCATTGCTGCACACGCTTATCACCTGCATGCAGCTGCGGTCGTCTCCTCAGAGGGCGGTGGGGGTGGCGAGTCAGGAGGAAGGAGGGTAGGAGAGGAGAGAGGCAGCGAGAAGGAATGATGGGACAGGAGGAAGGGTGGATTGGTCCTGTAGTGTTGCACATCCACATTGGCATCACTTATATATTTTTTTCCCACTCTGTAATCCTCATTTGAATGAATAGAGGGAGTCATTGTTGTTGCGTCGGCCTCGCAATTGTTAAAATGCAATTCAGAGTGGAGACGTGCTTTGCAGCCCCGGTGAAATGAGAAGGGAGCGAGGGAGCGAGAGGGAGAGATAAGCTCGGTCTGAATTGATTTTCCTGTTACTTTCTGCTGTACTTGAGTTTCCATGGCAACGTGGTCAGGTTCTCTCTTGCCTCCTAGGGCAAGTGTAATTGTTGTCTTTCACACAGCCAAACTCTCCATGTGTCTCTCGGTTCCTTCTACGCCTTTTGTCTGTGGATACATTTCTTCTTCTCTGGCTTTACATTTTATAACAGTGCATCAAAATGTATATCAATCTTCATCTTTCTAATTATTTTACCTGATTGACTCATTACCCACTGTGTCAAAGTCTATTCCATCCGGTGCCAATGTGTTTTTACTCATAATCATCCATGTCTTTTTGTAGGGATTCCAAAGTGGAATCATTTAAATGCATTTTGTCACATATTTTTTTTAAACTGCATATCAGAATTGGATATTTCCTGAATATGTCCTTTTATGGCACTGCTGTGCGCATAATGAGGCGGTATGAGCTGCTAGCAGCCTAATGGCTCACAGAGGCCTCGTCTGTTAGTGGCAGCGAGATTAGGATTGCTTATCTGTTTTGAATTGCAGAGGAAAAATACACTTAAAGGGATCTGTGCCAATATCATGCCATAAACAACTCATCCTTAGAGGACCCAGATATATTAGACGCCGGGGTGGGAATCTCAATATTTGCCAGTTATATTGAAAACAATGTGTTACAGAAGCAATGTCATAATTACTACAAGGTGGAAAGAAACATCTACAGTACATCACAAAATCATATATCTTGCATCAGATATGGTAATAATGTGGTAATGGATTATATGAAATAAAGAACATCTGTAATACATCATATGTAATAGTGGTGGTCACCGCAAAGTATAAACATTATCAGTACATCACAATATCTCTTCATATTGAAGATTCATTCATGATACAATGTTATTATATGTTATATATTTTGCCAATAACCACAATGCGATAATTGCTAAAATAGAGGAAAACATACATATACTTAGTATACACACTGAAAAAGATGCAAAAAGAAGTCAGTAAAAATTGTTCCAGCTGTTTCCCTGAATGTATAATAATAATAGTAATTGTATTTCAATTGTAAAAATCAAAATATTCAAAACCATACCAAAATAATAAAAACATAAAATAACAAAAATAAAATACAATGAAACAAAACTATTAAATAAATATATTTCTTCCAGTCTAATTATTTTTTGTTTAATTTGTGCTTTTTTAAGATGGAGGGTAAAATATTATTTCTTGTTTTTATAACATATACAGTTAAACATTTATTAAATAAAAAAATTTAAAATGTTTAATCATAAAAATAGCTTTAAAAAGGCATTCATAATTTTATTTTAACAAACAGCAAAAACGGATTATCGGTTGTATGAATTAAATAGATTAAAATATTTTAAATTATATTTTTAAATATATACAAAGAAATTACATTGATTTATAAACATTTGTTGTCAGGTTCAAATATAAAAAAAAAATGAGCAGACTGTTGGAAAAAAAATTCCTCACCCTAACAAGGCCAAAATGGCAACTTTGGTAAATTTAAGTTAAGCCAATTTAATTTCCCCTTTTTGCATGTTCTTTACGTTCTGTTAGGAAAACTGGTATTGGAATTACAAAATGTATTCAAAATATCCATCTATCCTTTTCTATGCAGCTTATCCTCACTAGGGTCACGGGGTATGCTGGAGCCTATCCCAGCTGTCTTTGGACGAGAGGCGGGGTATGCCCTGTATTGGTCGCCAGCCAATCACAGGGTACATCGACTGGGTACACCCTCTACTGGGTGTACCATATCCGACAATACCAATCTGCATCCAATAAAGGAGGCTTGTTGCGTGTTTTAGATGTGATGAAAACGAAACGTGACTGCGAATTAGTTGGCTCCGGTAAATAGTAAAGTTGTAGTTTTATCAGAACTTGTCAAAGAATAGTGCTGAAGGTTTTTCTAGTCAGTGAGTTTCCTGAATGCTAAAATATGTGTAAAAAAAAAAACCCAAATCCGTGATGGCCTTGGACCCGTCCCAATCAGAGTACATTTTCTCTGCTTCAGATCAATGTTAATTAATACGCCATATCTCCCTCAGGGACATTCAAAACAGGGCAGGCATAGAATCAGGAAGAAATCGCTGACAATCTGCACTTGAAGTGTTTTTTTTAACATTTTTATATGTGAGACAAACCTTCAGCGGTGTTGCTACGCCATAAAGTAGCTCACCTTGTGTGTTCCCCTTGACACTGACACTGAACTGTGCGCTCCACTGCATTTTCTTTCAGCAGCGCTTGTCCACTGCATGATGATGAGCAACACCTTCTTATATGCTTCAGTATGTCAGATGAAACTGCACGAGATGCTTTTCATGTTAAAACAAGTAAAATAATCAAATATGGAGACATTTTAGTGGATGCCCGGCGGACAGATAGGCGCTGCATCACTCGCAGTTTCCTCTGAAGTAGGAAGAAATCTATTTGCTTGTAGAAGCTGCTTGCATAATCCTTTAGTTACACTTGCCAGCTGTGAGCAAAGATAGGACGCTGCGGGATCGGGCATGAATATCATTGGGAGGACAAAGAAATGGAACTGATAAGTGTTGGTACACTTTGCATAATCCAGGATAACTCACAATCACACCCAAATGGGTGGAATCATTAATGGAAAATGCCACCTTCAAAAATAACAAACAGAAGAGGACATTTTGTTCTATGTTCTCCATCTCTTGCCAAGTTTTAGAACATTACCGGAATATGCGTGATGAATATTCTCATGTCCATTCACACAGCGGATTGTGGCCTTGTTGGCATCCGTCCACTTATGAACATGCAGTGAAACAGAAGACATTATAACACATTATTCAAGGGTCTGTATGGGTTTCATTACTTCTTCCTCAAGAAAATCACCCTTTATTGTGTGAGTTTGTGTAGTCAGATAGTAATAGGCTAGCTGGTGAGATGACATATAGGCCCCTATAGACTTTGTATGGTAGCCTACAACTCTACATCCTAGATGGGGTGTCTTACAATAGCTGACTATTTGGAGTAAGGAGTCAGCAGGATGGCAAAACCCAGCGTCTAAACGCAGCATCCTTCTACCAATATATTCACTATCTCTCCTCTGGACATGTCCCGACCATCTCAGCCTGGCCTCTCTGACTTTATCTCCAAGGCCTCTAACATGTAATAATAATAATAATAATATATTTTATTTGTATAGCGCTTTTCAAGATACTCAAAGACACTTTACAGAAAAATGAAGTTGAATAAAGCAAGTAAACAGAATAGAAGACACACCAAAATACAGCATTCATTCATTAATACACAGTTAAAACATGAGTAAAAGCGGGGCGGGGCACAGCAGTCAGATATAAAAAGTTAAACATTAAAAACAGATTTAAAGAGGTGGGTTTTTAGTTGGTTTTTGAAGGTGGGAAGGTCAGGACAAGCACGGAGTGAATGGGGCAAAGAGTTCCAGAGGGTGGGGGCAGCGATGGAGAAGGCTCTGTCTCCCCAGGTTCGGAGCTTGGTCTTACAGGGGAGTGCCAGGAGGTTTGAGTCTGAGGAGCAAAGGGGACGCGGGGGATCGTGTGAATGGAGCAGGTCTGTGAGATATGGGGGGTTCAGATCGTGGAGGGCTTTGTAGGTGATGAGAAGAATTTGTAATGTAATGTAATGTCCTTCTGATGTACTCGTTCCTGATCCTATCCATCCTGGTCACTCCCAATGTGAACCTCAACATCCTCATCTCTGCTACGTCCAATTCTGCTTCCTGTCTTTTCTCGGTGGCACTGTCTCTAGACCAAAAAACATGGCTGGTCTCACCACAGTTTGTATGTATACCGTGCCACCGTGTGTACCATGCCACACCCATTATGTTTATTGTTTATCTGAGTGTTTTAGCTGAGGTGAAAAGAGTTACAAATAGATCTGTTTATTTGTAGGGATTGCCATACTCATGACAAAAAAGGGAGACTTTGTCAACTCTGGCAAAATCTAACGAATGAGATTTGACAATGAGAATCCTGAGTCGAATACATCCCTACATCCTTCCATGTTATTTTCAAAACAATATTTGATCCCAGCTGGGATAGGCTGCAGCATAACTACGACCCTAGTGAGGATAAGCGGCACAGAAAATGGATGGATGAATATTTGATCCCAGTAAGGCACTTTAGTCAGTTACTGAATACTGAAGCTACTGAAGCAAGTGTCCGTCAAATAGACGGTGGGCGGATCAATGATCTGATTGGTTAAAATTTCTCATCATTAAATACATGTTTATTATAGAATTATTGTATATTTAAAATTCTATAGACATTTTCTCAGCCAATCACAAAACACAACAATGTTAAATCCTAATTTAGAGTTTCATTCCACAAATAAACAAATGTAAACATGTCACCACAGTCCCAGTAAATAGAGGCTCTTCAGAACCTTGAATGAAGCTAACGCAAAGTACATTTTTCAAATGTTCCTTTGTTAAGATGATCCACTCACTCATGCAGACAACCTTGGATTTCTCGATTTTCCACGACATGTCTGCTGTGAGCATCTTTGGTGAGTGTTTACTGAGTGTCCCTCATGCCCAAGTAGCATTAACATTTCATTATGCAGAAGAAACAATGGAGATGTACAAAATAAGAGGGGGGGGGGGGGGGGGGGTTGCCACGTCTCTGCATACCGGAGGGTTGAAATATTGATGGGTTTGTGAGGTAAATGGCTCCAAATCTGAGTGGAAAAGGGTGAAAATGGGAGCTTGTGTGAGGAGAGAGAAGACATGGCTTGTGTGGCTGGCCTCTGAGGAGCTTGGGCGCATAATCAATGAAGTGTGTGTGTGTGTGTGTGTGTGTGTGTGTGTATGTGTGTGTTGCATCGGAGGCGTCGAGATGGCTTCACAGAGGCCAATCCTATTTTTACAGGAAAGACATCTTGTTGCTACGCTCGCCAAGAAGGTCCTCCCACAGGTTGGAGAGGACAGTAGGTGTCTCCTCAGGGGTCTTATCACACTTTCAGACTGGACAGGAGACACAATATGGGTTGAAATAAAAGGAGGTGTTTCTCCTCGGTGACAGATTCAATTGATTATTGATGATTTGATCCATTATGCACTTAAAGGGACGTGTTGACACCAGCAGAAATAGACTTATTCATTACGTGTCTGGCAAAAGTGTGAATGCAGTGTGACGCAGGCTGGCTGTTTTTCAGGAACACAAAGAAACCTTATGGGTCAAACACAATTCAGAGCTCCGATTTGAAAGTAAAATAGGAAAGAAAATAAAGAGGCTAAAAAAAAGTCAGTTCCAGGGTCAAACTGTCACATACAGTTCCATATTGTAGTGTTCTTCATCGGGTAGTGAAAAGGCATTGGTGTTGTTTACGTTGGGCCGTCGTACATTTTAGCTAAATATATATAGCTAAATTTGTGTCAAAGTAAAAGTTCATTCATTCATTCATTTTCTACCGCTTATCCTCGCGGGGATTGCGGGGGGTGCTGGTGCCTATCCCAGCTGTCTTCGGGCGAGAGGCGGGGTACACCCTGGACTGGTCGCCGGCCAATCACAGGGCACATATAGACAAACAACCATTCACACTCACATTCATACCTATGGACAATTTGGAGTGGCCAATTAACCTAGCATGTTTTTGGAATGTGGGAGGAAACCGGAGTACCCGGAAAAACGCGCATGCACATGGAGAACATGCAAACTCCACACAGAGATGGCCGAGGGTGGAATTGAACCCTGGTCTCCTAGCTGTGAGGTCTGCACGCTCAAAGTAAAAGTTATGCTTGTATATTTTCCAAAAAATATTTTATATTTTATTATTATTATTTTATTTATTATATTGTTATTTTAATATTTTATTTTCCAAAAAATATTTTTTTTCTCCCTTTTTTGTTGAGAACTGATATTTTGCTGAAACTTACCTACTGCTGATTACTAAAAAAACGAAAAAGGTATAAAGATAGGAGTAATATTTCTTTTGATATCCGTATTATATAATCCACAAACACAATATCATTAAATCGGTTTTAAAAAGACGGTTTTGGATGAGATTGAATGAGTTAATGGTGTTACTATTACAACACAATAACAATGGTAGAACTTGTTCGTCACACCACACTCTATTGGCCAAAGAAACACTTTTAATGGTTGTGTGTCAGCTTTGTCTCAGAGAAAGTATTACTTGGTGCTCCACATGCAGATAACTCATGCTGACATGAGCAAAACGACTGCAGAGGACACACAAGATTACAGCGGCCGAGCCAGTCAGCCAGATAGTGTCTTGTTTTGCATGTCCTCCCTTGTCCAGATGTCGTCAATTAGATGCCAGATTAAAACAACTGGTGTCGGATTAGCCAATCCTGAGCCAGAAACATTCTCGATTAGATTACAGTGTATGGACATCTGGGTTGCTGCGATGGCTCTGCAGAGGCAAAATAGCATTAAGTCAGCGAGACAGTACACACACTGTAATCAGCCGCCGGGTGGATGAGAAAGTCTTTAGTTTTACCAACTTGCAAATTACAGTATGGCAACAGATGCTACAATAAAATGTCCCCCAAAAGAAAGTAAAATAGGGGTTGTGTTTGACTTCTTACTGTAACAAGATGTATGTTTATCTGTCTAGGTGATCAGAGTTGGAGTTCAGGCAGCCGTGTCCGCTAATAATAATACTAATAATGGTTATTTCCTCTCTCTTTGCTCAGCGTTTGTGCACAGGCCTCCTGGCAGATAAATGTGCAGAGATTAGACCTACTAATTGCTGCCTGCAGCACACCATAGTTCAGTGTACTTTACTGCTGTGTTGACTGTTTTTCATAAGTAGCCTGGATTTAGCAATAGTAAGCAGGATCATGGTGTCTCAATATTGCAAAATATAATTGTTGTAAAGCTTTGCACTGTATTATGTAACATTTACAATTTAAAATGATCCACATGCTGCAGGTTAAAGGTCAACAGTGGCATTTTAAAACCCATTGACTAATTAATATGTTGCTCCTCTCATTGTGACTTGGGTTTCCACATAGGGGTCAATGTTTGAGTTTGTGACACAAGTAGAAAAGTTCTTAGTCTTAAACACTGTCTATTAGTACAGTATTGTTTGCCAATTATAATCTGGTGTGCATTGTTGACATTCACATGTCAGTATATTAAAATGAAATGCAGAATAATGCTTTTTTTGGTGAAAGTAACTTTAAAAGTAACAAAAATATTCATTAGAGTTTTGAATAGGTGATACTGTAAATTATGGTGTAAAAGCTGAACCCACTGAATTAGGGGAAAAAACCCAGTTTATACATATATAAGTCGGATGTGCTCTGTATTTGATAGCAGCTAATCATGAGATATGAAAAAACTCACAATGACCTTGTCAGGCCTTTGGAAATTGCAGAAAGTCATTACTCAGTAAAACAGTCCGACAGTCCTCATCTTGCAAACAGCATTAAACTCATCACACAGCAACTCAACACTCAAAAGGTATACTTCAGAAAGATATAAACATTCAGCAATATGAGTTTAAAATGAAACGGAGGCTGACGTCATTGCAGCACCCCTGAGAATGCCTTGTTCAGATTCAATGCATTATGGGAAAAGTTTAAAATAGTTGTTTTTTTCTATTTAAAACTTGTATTTAAACATGTATACTGTTTGAGTGTTAAGTTGCTGTATGATGATTTAAGTTTTCTTAGTAGGATAACATGTGAGTTATGTTATTATACTGTTAAAGAATGACCTCATGCAATTTCCATTGGGTTGGCAAAGTTGTTGTTAGTGGACTGATTCATCCTGACTTGAAACAGGTAGCTCCAGGGTGAGAGGTAGGGTACATGCTTGGCATGGTAGAATCCAGGTTAACACAACTATGATATTATTATGAAGACTTTTTTTGCACTGAATAGGAAGTCACGGTGTGCACGTTTTAACTGGCTACGTTGTCGTTGTTTCAGGCTGCTCAGATGTTAATGGCTTTTTTTCAATAAGAAGAACACGGTGGACCAGGATTTGATGAGTTGGTTGACATACAGTAAGCGGGCTCCAGTGTAATGTAGTGCGTCAGCACTCTGCGTGTGAATGGTTCAAGGCGACCTGATACGTGACGCAAGCCTTATGATGAGCGATGAGCATTCTAATATGTGACATCATTGAAGGTGACAGGATGATGCGCTGTCGTGGATCGATGCAGGAAGCCCAGCTCTTTGCTCTGTTATTGCATCGCATTTGTTGTCGCCTCCGGCAGAAAACCACCACAAATCCTAAATAACGAAGCTGCACACTTTGAATTTGCTTACTAAAAATCTCATCTAGAGAAAACACATTGTACACACACACATGTGTTTCCAGTTGCATGTGTGTCAGTTTCTCCTGAGGTGTGTGTGTGTTATGTGTGTCATGGCTGATTATAGTTAACCCCTGTGAGGTGTCTGGTGCACACCATCCCCCACTCCCTCCACCCTTCAATCACTCCACTCCTTTTCTCCTTCCTCCTGGCGCGCTGACAGAACAGGAGAATGCTCCCTCAAGGTCTCACATCCCCCCCTCCCTCACCACTACCATCGCCACCCACCCTCTCCCACTCCTGAGGGTGGCGTTGCCTTGGAAACAGTGTCAGAGTTGACTGGGTGGATGCAGATAGATGGCTGCCCTTTATCGGACTAAACCACTGGGCTGTTGAAAGCCAGCAGACTGGACGTGTGTATCTGCAAACACATACAGCCCTCTCCTCTCACCCTGAATGGAGTGTTCCACCTGACCTAGGTGAAGTCATATTATTCATATGCAGCTTTTTTTTTAATACGGCACTTTCTCTTGTTGAATTGGGCTTTTTTTTTTTTTTGGAAAGCTTGACAGTTCGTATTTTTGCTTCCTTCCATCCTGCGTGTCCTTGGTAGAGACACAAAATGGAGACGGAGCTTTTCTTTGCATTGTCTCCCGTGCTTTCTGAAGGGATAGCGAGTCAGACCCCTCACTGCACTGTACTCCAGTGAAAGGGACTTTTATTTGTATTCCACCCAGCCAGATACAGTGCATGACTACAGTAACTGCATGCTAACAATTTACATACAAACACTCTGTGTGCTATTAAGGCCACACGTTATCACAGAGCAGACCTTGATGCTCCTCATTGCTTGATGAATAATTATTTTGTTTATTTATCCATCCATCCATTTTCTACACCGCTTATCAGGTCGGAAAGTGTAGAAATACCACCATAATTTCAATAAATTCTGTGAAATTATCCCTCACCAACTCCCAAGAAAGTTGGATCATATCATCCTTAGCCAAAAGGGTCCAAAACAAAGTAATCATTTGACAGTGCCCACAGACTTTGATGACTGAGTTTGACAGTTAAAAATTAATGAATGTCTGTGAAATAATTCATTAAATAGTGAAGTAATTGTTTTTTTTTTTTTTTACCTTAAATGAATTAATGACACATTTAAATAATTGAGAATGGTTGTTTGTCTATATGTGCCCTGTGATTGGCTGGCCACCAGTCCAGAGTGTACCCTGCCTCTCGCCTGAAGACAGCTGGGATAGGCTCCAGCACCGCCCGCGACCCTCGTGAGGATAAGCAGTAGAAAATGAATGAGTGAAGATAAGTAATTATTGAATGGTTTTTATTTCAAAAATGAAATAAAAACACGTGATCATTAAATAACTGAGCTGACATTAAGCTGATATTTTACCTGACATGATGCGTTATGATTGATGATTTTATTTCACCTTTAAGACCTATTTTTCCAGAAAATTTCAACTTTAACTTACTTTTGATGGCAAGGATGCTTAAGTTCAGCCAGTCAGAATAAAGTGGGCGGTCCTAAAACAGACATTGGCACCGTTGCATTGTGTAGACCTGAAAATAATACTAATTAGCAATACTACACAGTTTCTCGACACACGTCCGAAACATCATTGAAGCAGGCCATTATGCGTACCACACACACACACACACACACACACACCATACACACAGACGCACACACATACACGCACACTCTTGCATTATATACAGTATTTAAAGTGATTAACCCAGTCTTGATCCAGACTGAGTTTAGTAGCATGAGCTAATCCATGTAAGCAGCATATGGGAGAGGCAGGGGGTGGGATTAGACATCCAGACTAAAATAAAGAATATAAAGAGAGTTATAGGCGTTTATGGGGGTCGGGGGGGGGGGGGGGGGGGGTATATACTGTAGGAGTGTACTGTGTCTTCCAAGGTAGCAAAAAGTGAAAGGTTGTGGTTAGGTAAGTCCTTGAAAACGACGCAGATGGATGGATACAATATAAAGCAGAGTTTCCCGAACTGTGTGTACCTTATTGATCATGAAGTCGGCACATCATTTCTTGAATTAATTACAGATCATAATTAATTAATATCTTACTTTTTTTAAATCTTGATGTTACTATATGTAATATCTAATCACATGTGCATTGTTAATGAATAATGTTATTTTTGGAATATGTAGAGGACCTGTAAAAAGTGGTAGTGGTCTTTCACTCGCTTTGACACTCTTACCACATTTACCTACTGATGATACAGCATCAGGAGCAACTGGGGGTTCAGTATCATGCCCAAGGACACTTGACAGAGGAGACCACACTCTTACCTGAGCCATGCCGCCCCCCCAAAAAATTGCTGCAAGCTGAAAATGGCCCTAGGGCCACATTTTGGACTCCCCTGATGTACATTGTATGTTGATGCTGTAGCAGTGTTGGATGATGCATGACATTTCGGCTCTCTGATGAAAAAAGGCATACAATGGTACTTCGGTTAGTGCGCTTTTCAGTTAACATTTTTTCAAACATTTTGCCTTGGCTTTCTTTCACCTGCTTGTTTAGCATCCAAGAACACTGATCATAGCTTGGTATATTTTTTACATTTTTGCAAATTGTGGTTGAAAATGTGTTTATTTTTTTGTTTTTTAGTTAATTGGTGTTTTGTGTGGATGGTTTTCCCATTAGAATTAGGTAAAAGTGATCTTAAATGTTCAGTTGTCCATTCTTTTGTCATTTATTTGTCATTTATAATTATTTTTGCATCATTTCCAGCATTTAAAACGATAATTATTGCCTAAAAAACGGGCTAATTGGATTTACATGATTTCCTATGGGAAAATTTGCTTTGGATAGAGTTCATTTTTGGTTTGAGTCAGACCTTCTGGGACAGATTTGGATTGTGAGCTAAAACAGTTACAGTGGCCATCATTATAACATCATCATAATAGCATTGATAATTGGAAGCTCCCTCCCTCAGATAGACTTTATCAAATTGATTGATCCATACTTTTCCACAATTTCCGTATCATTTCATCTCTCTTTTAGTTTTATTTTGCCACTAGGGTGTTTCACCCCATGCTTGATCTACATCAATAAACCTCAGTAAGCAAGGCATTGTAATGCCTAATTGGGTGGTAATGAGCTGTTGCATTATGCAGAGTGCTCAGGTTCAAGCTTATTAGTTGCTTGGTTGCCCATAACATTTTCCTGTCTTCCTTCCGTTGCTTCAACGTTGCACGATCGTCAATGAAATCTCCCCCCCGAGCCCGCGCCCACCATCATCTCTCCCCTGGCTGCTTCATCCCTATTCTACTCAGCTATAACCCCCCACCCCCGCACACACACACCCTCGCTCCCTCTAGGCTAAAAATAGTGTCCTATTATGGGCGAGGCCAAGGCCATGTACACTCAGGCGGCAATCAGCATGGCGGCCGTCGCACATCAAGATTCTCAGTAGCTGTCATCTTGCTAATAGCGTTCTCTTACATTACTCACAGCGAAGGCGTCTTTTCCACCATCATCTGAACAAAAGCTTACTCCATATGCATAAAAATGCATAATAATCAAACTTATTTACTGACTGACACGCAGTATTTTTTTCCATTTAAAACACAGTAGAACCTTCAAAGTAAAATATCTTCTGCAGCCCTGGTTTTATTTTAGTTTTATTCGTTTCATTTGTTTAAAAGGCAAAGTGGACACTGTCCAGGCAATGGACAGGGGAGCTGTGAGAGTGATTTTGTGGACTTAATACAACTGTTGTTGATTGTGTATGATGTGAAATGTTACACACAAACTCAGAAGAAAAAGGGTTGTTCTACAAAAGGTAAACAACATATAATAAGGCTAAATAAAAGTAAAATAAAGTAAAACTGTTTGCCTAAAAGTGGTAAAAAGCAAATGCTAGAGATTCACAGTATTGACAGTATATGTCATCCTGCTACAACGTAACCTCACTTAGCCTCCCTCCTGGTTTAACTTGTTTTTCTATTAATGTCAAAGATCTTTACTTTTGGTTTGCATTGTTTTTCTTAATTTATTTGTCACAAAAGTGACATGATGAACATGATTCTTGACATAACTGTTCCCAGAGAAACAATGTGGTGGTGAGACACCACATGGACACCGTCTTCCACCATTTTCTTTTGTGTTTTGAATTCAGGGGTGTTTCTCACCTTCTTCATCACAATACTGGAACTCTTTAGCTTTCTCCATTTTGGGGCATTGAAGTGAGAATTCAAGAAAGAACTCATGGCAAAACCAGAAGGTGGTGTCAGTGAAGGTAAAGGTCATTAAATTGACACGTTGTGTGGCTCCTCCAAGTAAGTCTATAGAGTAATGTAAATGTATGCGCCTGTGCTACACGCTAGTGCCTCATGACCTTCAGGTCACCTTGTGCCTTGTGGTACACAAATGCAGCGGCGGCAGCTCCCTGCAGCAAATGACTCTCAGCAGATAAAAGCCAACCTTTTTCTCCGTCTGATTTGTGACGCTCAGCGTGGATGTGATCAGACGGCTGTGTTCTCGCCTCTTCTTCTTCTGTGGAATTATTCGCTTTGTTTCAATCCACACGCACACACTGTAAATGGGAAAACTCTCTGGCATGAAAGCTAACAAGCTGTTGGCTATTTTATAACATAAAAGTGCTTATCTTATGTGTAAACAGCTTTAATGCCTTTTAAAAGGAAGACATTAAAGGAAGAATATGAAATATTCTAGAAACATAATAATGATAACTGATGAAAACTAATGAAGACAGACTATATTGTTGGACTCAATTTTATAAGAAAACTGAGGGCAAATTTTCAATTTTCGTCGAAAGCCGAATCATACCAAAACCAAGCTTTGACTTGCTAAGTGTGTTGGAAATAAACTACAAGCCATTAGCATTCGATAGCATCGCCTGCAGGTGTTTGCCAGGGAAATGATGACTTGATGCAGTCAGAGGGTAAACACGGCATTTGTAGCGCAATCTTTCCCTTCAAATCATTGATGACATACGACTCTTCCCATTCCAGCTGACAGTGTGTCAGCGGGACACCTCTTCACATGTTGTCACATTCGGAGAGACGCCATAAAGGAACATCTGGCAGCGACAGTCATTAGCCTCTGTGAACGGCCGCTCCGTCATTATCTTGTTGACTGACTGACAGCGGTGTCTGATTAACATATTGACTCTAATTGACTGTCCGGCTGGCCTTCTAAACGACTGACTTAAGTGGAGACTTACTGGCTGGCTGACCAGCCTGCTAGCTAACACAGCCGCCATGTCTGCGTTCTGACTTAATAATTAACTGACTGAGCCACTAACTGATTGACTCGTCACATCTCGGAGAGAAGGGCGCTCTCGATATCAGTGTGACCGGCCAACGAACAGCCGCATTTCCATTTTTTCCCATTAGCTTTGATATGAAAGTAAATGGTAAAATATTAAACACGCCTGCAGGGCTTAGGCAATATCCTCGAAACTGTGTATTTACTCAAATAGTGGCCTCTCCTCTAATAAACGCTCCTATTAAAGAGCGTTCAAATACATAACTGCTGCACCTCAAATAAACCCCTCCTGTATGGACCCCTGAGGGAAAACTGCAGTAGAATAACAGGCGCCCTAAATTACCGGTGCTCTTAATTTAAGGCAGCCTAGGCATGAACTTTATAATGGCGATAGACACTATAGCTAATATTATTATGTTGTTATGATATATTTGTACAAATAAAGGTGTTCATCCAACGCCTTACCTCGAGGCCATGCCTGTTACATGTGTCAGTGCCACAAATATATTTGGAGCTTCCTGTTTACCCTCTGACCGGGGTTCGATTCCCCACTCTGGCATCTCTGTGTGGAGTTTGCATGTTCTCCTTGTGCATGCGTGGGTTTTCTCCGGGTACTCCGGTTTCCTCCCACATTCCAAAAACATGCTAGGTTAATTGGCGACTCCAAATTGTCCATATGTATGAATGTGAGTGTGAATGGTTGTTTGTCTATATGTGCCCTGTGATTGGCTGGCCACTAATCCAAGTGTCCTTGGTAGAGAAGCCTGAAGACAGCTGGGATAGGCTCCAGCATGCCCACGACCCTCAGGATAAGCGGTAGAAAATGAATGAATGAATGTTTACCCTCACTGTTAAAACACAGTATAATGGGACTGAACACACATGATACTCACTGCCTTATTAACTTTGTTCAGACCTGACACCCCCCAATAATTTATCTATTTCTAAACATATTTGTTTTCCTTTTCATATTTCTACCCCTTTTTGTCTCCCCCACAACATTATTTCTCTCTTAGTGTCTCTCCACAGTGTCCATAGTTTTGCTTCTTTTAACCAAAAAGCACTGTGACATGTGTTTGGGGGTTGGCATGGCATGCTTCAGTGGGGACATTTGGTGGCAGTAGAGCATGGCGACTCAAGTGGAAATGCCTACTTTCCATGTGCCTCCTATAATATGTTAAATTTGTTATGTATCTTGTAAAAAAAAAAAAAAAAAAAGTACAGTTGTATTTTTCCATTCATGTTGAGCACCGGTGGCCTCATCACATGATTGGACATATGGTGCCATGTGGCCACATTTGTGGATGAATGTAACCATGCGTGTGCCAGTGTGTGGTGACTCATAATAAACCACAACACTGAAGCTTGTCTGTGACAGCTGCTACATAATCTGATTACTGCTTCCATTTAGGCATGCTGTGTGTGTGTGTGTGTGTGTTAGCGTGGACTTGCTGGCCGAACACCGCTATAGCGTTCATACATGGATGTTGTTTTATTTCTTAGCAAGCGTGACAGCCATAACAGTGTAAAAATAAGTTTGCAATTCAATAGTAAAAAAATAAAATGTGTTACTGCTTTCAATGTAAGTATACTGCTTACTTCATGCAACTTTCTGTGTATATTCTGTGAATAACTAACTAACTAACTAAATAATTCTCAATTTAAAATATTGATTCTCTGATATCATGAAAAAACACAGCGAAAAGTAGCTGAATGACTGAAATCTTGTCTAAAATTTTATGCAGTTGGTGGGAACTACGTTTTCTTCCACCCGGAAGAAAAGAAAAGTGAGTCAGTCAGTCAGTTGTCGTCTGTTGAAACGCTGGCTGACTCTGTTTTGATATTGTGAATTAGTTTTCACCCCGCCTCTTGCCCAAAGACAGCTGGGATAGGCTCCAGCCCCCCCTGCAACCCTTGTGAGGATAAGCGGTAGAAAATGAATGAATGAATTAGTTTTCATTTCTATACCGTGAATCACGCCGCTATCGCAACATACTTCAGAGTTCCACCCATCCATTCGTTCATCTTTTTCTTTTATCCTTTTATATCTTGTATTCCTTGGGCTATGAGCTATGCACACTCCTTATTAAAATAAACATACTTATTAAAAGTGTAGTTGAATTTGAGTAAGATTGGTTGAAAAACATGGCCGTCATGAATCAATACATACATCCTTACATGGACATGGCAGGGCTTGTGCATAAGTCAGCAACCTTTTGTCTAATGAACACAAAACTTTGAAGATGTCTCTATTACGTCTATGCTAGCATGTCTTCCAAAGCATTTTGACCCCACCCCGTACGGTTTGCCACAATGCTTTGTCTTCATTTGTGGCTGTAGGTTGCTTCACATGACGGACATCCTAGACCAGAACACGCGTTGTTAAAAGCATGTGTGGTGTGTCGCTATGTCAAAGTCTGTTTTTGCATATTCTGCTCCATTTCATGTCCACAGCCTTTACATCTGCTCCTTTCATCTGTCATATTCCACATTCCGCCCCTCTCGCCGCATGTAAATTAACATTCAAAAGGACATTTTTTTTTTATTAAGTAAAGCTCGCTTTCCGTCAAGGCCATCTTATCACAACTCTCCTCTCGCTGTTCTGTATGAATGTCAGAATTCCATCCTTTCATCATTTATTCCAATAGATGTGTATGTAAACATAGTACACTTGAGTGTAGTATGTTTAGTACCTGCTTTGGGCCAGCTGTCATGTTTGACCTGCAGTCCCACTCCCTGCTGTTTGAAACGGAAACAGAACTCGTGATGTGAGCCAAATGATAGGCCAGCTGGTTGCCCCTATGTGCGTGTGTGTGTTGTGTGTGTTGTAGGCCTCCAGTGTGGCCATTGTGTCCGCCACAAGGGCATTGTGTCACCTCCCATCTGCTCTTTATCAAAGTCTTGCAGAGCTATGTGGCATTGCAAAAGGTCATCCACACCACAGGAGGCAGCGTCTACTTCCCACAGTAGTCTTTGCTCACAATGTTTTTCCCTTCTCAGGGCAGCACACCATGATATTCCTCTCACATTCCAGTTGAAAGATTCACAGTTCTTTTAACGGATGGATGATGATGGCCTTATATGGTGTAAGTGCGTAGTCACACTCGGCCATCCCGGGGCACTGAGCGTTCCTGCTTTATCCTATTTGCTTGTCCGAACAGTTTCATTTTTCTATATCTGTAGCGTGTCCTGGTCCACATCTTCCAATCGTGCCCTGTGCTTAGGCATGGCCACCCTAAAGTGAGCCATGGCAGGATTCCAGTTGACTGTATCAGCACGTCAGTCACTCTATATACTCTTAGCTTCCCTTCCACCAGCCAGCAATTTGCATCTGTGTAATTCTCCTGAAATAGATAAGGCATTTAATGGATGCCCTACTCAATTATGCAACAATGATTTGTTTCTTTTCCCCTCTCTGGTCTGTCCAGTTGCCTTTGTTCCGTTCCGTCTATGACCATGAACGCTTCGGTGCAAATTAAACGCCGTTCAACACAAAGCGAGTGACAAGTTTAAGACTGGAAAGCAAAGCCTCACACAATATCCACCTTTTCCAGTATAATGAATACCTTGCTCGCTCTCCACCTCTCTGTCCGTCATTCTCTGCCGTTGTCACAGTAACCATCTCACCTTGCCTTCACAGTCCCGCCCTAATGAGACCACTGGAGGACAGAGAGAGTTGGTAAGGGAAGGTGGAAGGGAGACGCAGGCAAGGAGAAAAGGAAAGATATATCACAGGGGGAGATAAGCAGAATGGAGGCAGCCATTGTCTTGTATCTCCTTTTTGCACACCGTCAATTGCCCCCCCACCAAAACAAAAGCATGATTACCTTGTCTCCTCGTGACCACGGGTCTGTCACTGGGGCATTTACACAGAAATCCAATTTTTATCGTTCATAGATGATTACCCGGCGCTGCGTGATTTGTGGCCTCACACATAGATTCAAATTCAATTAAAAAGCAGCAAAAAGTAGAAAGCATTCCTCACCAGGCCAGAGCAACATGTCCAAATTTACACCTCAGTTTAGTTGTCCCATATTCATTATTTTTCTTGTATGTATGCTTTCATGTGAAGTCATCTTTTTTATTTGCAGGTTAAACCCATTGAAAAGAATGATGGTAGATACACTAAACATTGAAAAATGGAACTTCATTCTTAAAAAGTGTGAAGGCATGCAAATATCAAGGGGATTGTTTCATGTGTGCGATTCTATTGCTTTGCATTGTCAGCATTGTCTGGACCAGGATGGAAGTCATTATGAGAAATTATGACAAATAAGCAATACGATGACGTTTGCAAATTTTGAAAATTTAACAAATTATAATATATACCAGCTGCCCCCGCAACCCTTGTGAGGATAAACGGTAGAAAATGAATGAATGAATGAATGAATAATATATACCTAGTTCACAATTATTTCAAGTTTGTATACATTCTTTAAGACACTCTGGATGTGTGAATCTGAGGATGAAGAATTGAATGGATTCTGTGATGTGGAATGAGATCGGGAGCTCGGTGAACTTGCTGAACGGTTTGTTGGACTTGTTGGGTTGTTTCATGAATTTAGCCTCAACCTCCCAGGTATTTTCTTTATGATAGTGTATAGATGAATGACAGATAATGTTACAGTTACATACTGGGGACTTATTTGGCCTGTTGTTCTGCAGTTCTGGTGCTGTACAGTTGAATCACTTGCTTTTCCAGTCTGTTTCTGGTCTCGGATTTTGTGAAATACATGTCTAATAAATGTGACCTATATATGTTTTTCCTTTTGACTTACACTCCAGAGGGCCTTATAGTTTGAAAATACAGTGCTACTTTTGTACTGTGTGACTCATATGGGGAATCTATGAAGTTCATCCATTTGTGCTTGGGTTTTATCAAATGTGCAAACCAAGTTTCCTCCATTGGTGGAGGTAAAGATTATATCTAACGTTGGTCAGTATGTCATTTTATCATAACATGGTATTGTGAAACTGATATGTGAAGTTGAGGAAGAGCAATCTGCTTAAGTGATTTTTAACATCTGCTCTTTTATGTACTAGAGAAAAACCTCTCCGTCTGTCGCGGCACCATAAAATGCACCTAAACGAAGAGAACAAGGCCCCTGGGCTCCAGCACAGATTGCCAATTATAGATCTCAACATTTCAGGAGACCTTTAGTCATGCAGGTATTTCATGTGGGATCTGCTCACATCTGCCAAATGTTAACAGGCTGCGCTCTTAGACTACAATATGAGCTTGTGCAACAAGTGATAAGGGGGTCCTGGCCGTGCATAATGTATGTGCACTTTGACATGAAGATGGTATCGTTTCATCTCATTTTCTTATGATCTTCCACAGTATCTTGCAAAAATGAGTCTACCGCTCACATTTCAGCACATGCCTTCTCATGGGACAATATAATCATGATTCTTCATTCTATTTCGGCTTTTCCCTTCAGGGGTCGCCACAGCAAATCAATCTCCTCCATCCAACCCTGTCTTCTGCATCTGTCTCTCTCACACCAACTACCCTCATGTCCTCCTTCACTACATCCATAAACCTCCTCTTTGGTCTTCCTCTGCGCTTCCAACCTGACAGCATCCTTCTACCAATATATTCACGATCTCTCCCAACCGTCTCAGTCTGGCCTCTCTGACTTTATCTCCAAGGCCTCTAACATGATTCGTTCCTGATCCTATCCATCCTGGTCACTCCCAATGAGAACCTCAGCATCCTCATCTCTGCTACCTCCAGGTCTGCTTCCTGTCTTTTCCTCCGTGGCACTGTCTCTAGACCAAACAACATGGCTGGTCTCATCACAGTTTTTTTTATACCTTTCCTTTCATTTTAGCTGAAACTCTTCTATCACACATCACACCGGACACTTTTTTTCCATCTGTTCCATCCTGCCTGCACACGCTTCTTCACCTCCTTTTCACAATCTCCATTGCTCTGAACTGTTGACCCCAAGTACTTAAAATTCTCCACCTTCTGTATCTCTTCTCCCTGTAACCTCACTCTTCCACTTGGGTCCCTCTCATTCACACACATATAATCCATCTTGCTGTGGCTAATCTTCATTCCTCTCTACAATAACATGTTTAGGTAGTGGAGCTAATCTTAGATATACCCTGGACACTATATACACTACTAAAACTAAATCAACAAAAAGCCATTATTGTCTAAACATTTGGCAATTCAAGTGATAATGAATGTTAATATTGTTAATGTGTTAATATTTAGTGTAAGCACGTTTGTAATCTAGCTCTGCCTTGGTCTTCTTGTGTATGGAATTCAGCAGATAACATCACTGGTGGAGCTGGTGGATGTTGGACACCTTGCACTCATCCACCTTCCTTCCTTGCGCCTGAGGTGCTCCATTGGGTTCAGGTCTGGGGGAGACTTACTTGTCCTTGTCCACTCCATCATTCTCACGTCCAGCTTGCTCAGCAAAGCACCTGTCATCTTGGAAGTGCCTTGGGCGGTGGTTATCAACTTAGAAAACTGCCATGAGACCAATTCCTTGTTGGAATTCATGTTTCCCCTCAGTGAACCACAGCTCCTTAATGCCAGCAGCACTCATGCACCACCATGCTTGACTGGTAGCAATAGACATGGTTATCTTGCGACACTCAACACTGACTGCTTTTGTGAGTGCATTTCATTTATGTAGTGTTGTTCCCTGAGAAGATATACTCCAATACAAATGACTGGGGTGTAGCCACAATTGCAAGATACTATATTATCACATTGATGATGACAAACATGTTGGAAAACACAATGTGATCTGCATAATGAAAGATGAAGACCCCGACAGTCTTCCACACTGCTCCCCCCAATAAACTCCCCTTGTCAATATTTACCGTTGTCTGCCTCCGCCGTTCCGTCTGCTGCACTTTGACGCGCTTGCGTTTTCTCACCGTCAACTTAATTAGTCACATCTCTTCGTCTAATTAAATCAAGTGGAAGGAAGTTTGCTCATCTCAAGTAGATCAAATTAAGATCCATGCAAATCCTGCAGGGTTGTCACTCGTGGTCTCTGTGGCAACGGTCCCGAGGAGTCATTTGAGGCTTGTCATCACTCGCTAAATGAAATCTTATGCTGGAAATCATGCCTATTAGCCGGGTTAGGTGGATGACAGCCCATGTTACCGGTGCAAAAGTGGCTAATCCAACTGCCTTCTTATCATTAGCATAGACCCTCAGGCAGGTCCTCTTGTGAGAATATTGGAGGAAATGATTGGAAAGATTAAGCACTTTATTCTATTCGGGGTATTTAGCGGTGACATAAGTAGTTACTGTTCCATATTTTTTATTTTCAGGGGCATGCCAACAAATGTTTCCACTAGCAATGCAGCGATAGTTTATTGAATTCAGTTTTTACACATGAATGTATCTATATATTTTTTATTTCTTCATTTTAATATACTATGTATGGATGTACTGCAGTCCATCTATTCAATTTTATCTGGGTCTGGGTCACGGGGGCAGCACTGCCAGTCGGGAAGTCAAGACTTCCCAGTCCCTGGCCACCTGTTCCAGTACATAGTACCTCCAGGATGTCCACAGGTCCACTCATACCACCCACTGGAACACAAACTGGACGTTATCAGAATCTTACAACACACAGCTGACCCTCATTACATCAGAATGGGTTGCTGATGAAGGTGATACCACCCAAATGGCCATTGTTGACGGGCTAAAAGCCAATTATTCCTAGCGTGACCTGCCTCCTCCTTTAGGGGATAAATATTTTGGATCTTTCTCACAGACTAGAGCAGTCCTATCTAGTCTGACTGGTGTGTGTCCCACCTAGTCTTTGAGCATGAACTGTTGAAGCCTGCTCCTCGGAGAGGCCAAACAACTTATAAGACAATCCGGACAGTCCAGTTCAGTAGGGAATCCAGTTTAACATTTCAACACAAAATGTGAGCAAACAAGCTGTAATTGCAGAGAGACAGAAGTAAGATGTGCTTCATTCTGCTCCTTTTACAACATATTAAATGTGCAAGTGTGAACATGTGATGTTTACTAAGGTAACTTACTTAACCATAATGAATAAGATCTTATCAAACTGTGTGATATGAGGACTTCTTACAGTCTTCATCATGACAGAAGGATAGCCAGCGTCTTCTACCTGTTCTTTGTTCCGCGTAGCCCTTCAAGTTGGAGAAAAATGCATAAACCATGCACACACGCACGGCCTTGCCTGGAAGTTAGCAGAGGATAAAAGTGAATTTGGAAAGGGCAATAGCTTTGAAGATGCTGCTGCTCTTTTGAACAACACCCCATCTAACCCATGTTTGTTTTCTCTATAGCCATTGCATTGTTGCATTCATGTGTAGGCGCACCTTTTGAAGGCGCATTAAAGTGCAACCTTGAATCTTAAAGAATCTAAATCCAAACAGGCATCAATGTACATCTGTGCAGTAATTATTCTGTTGAATGTTTAATTTATGGTGCTTAAGTGCTAAACATGAATTATTACTAATCATACACATGCAACACAAATTGTATTTTAATCCACTCCACTTATTTTGAATTAATAATGATATTTTTTCATTTATTTTCTTACGTGTTTGTTACGTCTGTGTTCTCCACGATCCAATTTCCTGACAGAGCTCAGCCATTGTTAATCGGTGACCCGAATGATGCTCTCAAACATTAAATAATACATGATGAGGCCAGCTGCACCAAACACCCCAGGGGGTGCTGCCGTCTTTTTGTTTTTCTTCTTTTTCTTGACATAATATTTGCCTATATGAAACAACAATCACAGCAGCAGTAATACAAATCCAAACCACTTTTGTCTTAGTGATTATACAGATTTATATTACACGGCTTAAAAACAACACATATTTAGACTGTCCAACTACCAAGACAAAGAAAACAAACTTACTACTTACTTGCTAAAGCTGAATTTCTGTCAGTTAATTTCTGGAAAAATCAATAACGTGAATTTGAAAGATGAAAGCAGTAGTTGATGCAAGCAAAATGGTCAAAATGTTACTAATAATAATACTAATGTATAATAATACTAATACTAATAATACTGAATTGTATGCTGCAAACCCAATCGATTTGTGTGAAATTAATGAATTGCATCGTGAGTGCAGTGCTTTGCTGTTTGACGAGAACAACATGACTTCCTTTTTTTAAAATAAAAGGTACACATTATAGTAACAAACAAGTAATAAATTGTAACATTTATTGCTAAACAAACAACTGTATTAAATAAGAGGTTACAGGCAGCACTGTACAACATATAAATGAAATATAGAAATATGGAGTTAGATTCCAGAAGCTGACTAAAGTTTGATAATGTGGTGTGAAGTAGCAGCTCACTTCCTGACCATCCATACTGCACGATGAATACAATAAACATATTTCACCATGACAATTGTTGGTGGACCAGGGTGGCTAGAATTCATGATTACATTAGAAAACGACGGGCAGTGTCCACCCTTCCATGGAGCTCAGGGGAACCACAGCATAGAGCGGTGATAGGCCACCCACACCCACAGGGGGCGCTTTTTTCGGACAACTTCTCTTGCACCTGCCCCTTACCCCTCGGTTTAAGGACAATTGGGACACCATTTGATTCTCGCAAACGCACAAAATCGAAGAGTTAGAGGTAAGACAAGGGCCAAGGGGTAGAATTAGGTCATCCCCAGTGAAATACAATGTTTTCCACATTCACTGAAATTAAACATTAAGTAAATAACCGTAAGTGCCGTTATAATCTGGTATAAATACTAGCAATACAACACAAACTAAAGTAGAGTATGAAGTATTTTTGTGCTGGATGAAGTGTGTGTAGTAGCGCATTTGTCTGACACATAAATGGCTTCCATTAGCGTTGAAAAAGAGGTAATTTGTGTCATGAGTCTGACAATAATGACAGGCTTGCGTCTGGCTGCTCTGTGTATTCACATGAGGCAGGAGAAGCAAGAGGGAAGGCTGTGATGGGAGGAAGATGAAAATGAGGAGTGTGTTGTGCTTCCTCCTATACAGCCGCTGATGTGATGTGCTGCTGTCTAGCAGGGGTGGAGCTGCTAGAGGCCAGGGGGAGATGACAGGAGGTGTGGAGGTGGGGGAGTAACAGGACTGAAATGGGGGCAGAGGAGGGAACAAACAATGGCTGCAGAGAAGAATAAAGCACTCCACAGTGAGGTGGATGGAAGACAGGGTAAACACAGACGAATCCCACTTTGACAAATAACAGTGCCGTGTGTGCGTCTGATGCATGCCATTGAACAACTAAATTACTTTTGCGTTGGACAACATTGGCATCAGTCATTATACAGTAGAATGCACCATGCTTTTGTGCTTTGTGTTCAATTCATTTAGCAAGATGTTGATTAGAAAAGTCAAACTACATCTTCTGGATATATAAGCAAAACAGATATTCTATTGACCCGAATATAAGTCAACCCCTCTATCTTCAAGACATGTTAATTCATGACAAAAAAAGAAAACCAAGCTTACAATGCACGACGATGAGCTAATTCAAGAAACAATACAAGCGGTTGATGTTTGCTAAATACAAGGATGAAGAGTCTTGAACCAGTCATGATGTGCTATATATATCACTATATTGACACTTACTATGGTACCCATTATGTCATTGGATGGTCATATCACCTTGTACTTCGGTACGTGACAAAAATAAAATTTAAAAATAAAAAAAAATAAAAAAAACTTCAACTATATTAGGAAAGCAGGAAGTGAACAAATGTAACAGTTACTGATTGTAAAAATTAAAAATTAAAAATTAAAAATTAAAAATTAAAAATTAAAAATTAAAAATTAAAAATTAAAAATTAAAAATTAAAAATTAAAAATTAAAAATTAAAAATTAAAAATTAAAAATTAAAAATTAAAAATTAAAAATTAAAAATTTAAAATTTAAAAAACCCATAAACTATATTAGGAAAGCAGGAAGTGAACAAATGTAACCGTTACTGATTGTAAAAGTACCAGATGGAGGGGTAGGATTTAATAAGCTTTGCTTCTTCCTACTCCTTTTGGACATGTGGAACTGTGAACTGATTATGGGATGCACTCAATTGTAATCTGATGCATTACATGCATTACATTACATTTCCCTGGATGACAGATGTGCATGAGTAACAAGAAGAAAAGCTCTGACTTTGACTCATATGAGAGTGGGTAAATATTTAATATTTAGCATCATTTATGACCAAAGTATGCCTATTAAGTTAAATACTCTACAGCCGTGTCCCTGTGTTAACCGTAAACACAACCTTTTATCCTGAGCATAGCGTGATACATGATACAGTAGCGTGCATCTCCCTCTGTTCCCCTCAGACTCCACTAATATACTTTAAGGCGGGTAACGACACCGAGATGCAAGCTGACATTATGCCGTAATTGATTCTACAGCTACTGCTACGCACTAACGAGCTAAATGGGGAAAACAACTGTAGAGAGAGAGGCTGAAGTTAGCCACGCAAATATTTGGGTCTAGAGAACAGTCTTGTCATGTTAAGTTTGGTTGAGTTTTGGTCAAGTGTGAACACAATCATTCAAGCTCTGGTTCGGTTCAGACTAATGATAAAAACTTGGTGTTAAAATAATGCAGAAATGTGTTGAAAGTGTTGTCTTTTTGCTCTGTTGTCTCCCTCTGTGTATGTGACTCAGTGTGTATATTTTAGAAAATAGTAAATATAGCATAATATAAAAAGACAATATTTACATTTTTCTCAATATGTCACACAAGCTGGCCAATGAAGACCTCACTTTATGCTTATATGTTCTTTATTGCACATGCCAAAAACTTGAACGGCACCAAGGACTGAAACAAAGACAAGACGTGGATGCGTCATGGCGGCGGAGATCAAAGCAGTTAGTGTAAAGTGGTTGAAGAGCGCTGGAGCTGCTTGAGTAATTATTTTTGTGGAGTGGCGCACCACCGCCTCATCTCTGACAACATCGGGAGGGTGATTGTGAATTTGGACTGGGATTGTGAAATTGTTCAAAGGACGGTTGGAGCGGCAAAGCTTCGGCCGGGGCTTCTTTGCATGTGTTTCGAGGGAGATGAAACACACCTGCTTTTCTGTATGGGCCTTTGCTCTGATTGGATGACAGTTTGAAGCCGATGCCTCGGGCACGGCCTCGTATAAAGCTAGTAGATGTTTTGATTGTATTCATCTTTGAAAATCACATTTTGGACAGCAATAAGTTGAATGTTGCATTATTTGGATATCCATTTATTGCAGCTAAAATCAATACGATGAATATGCCTTTACCTAATATTCATTGGAGACTTTATTAAAGGGGACCTATTATGCTCATTTTTTGACCCTTTGTATTCAGTTTTGGGGTCTCCTATTATTATTATTATTATGGAACGTGCAAATCTTGTAATATTAGAAGACTAACTCGCTGAGTACTCACAACAGAGGCGCTTTCATAGCCCACTTTAAGCTGAAAGTCCAGCTATTTGGTGATGAGCTGCTCAACACACCTTGTTAACCTAGTGAACTCTTTCTTGTGTCACAGAAAGAACTAACAAACACAAATGAGCCCAAAAAGCTGGGAAGCTTGCTAACTCTTGAACCGCTATGCACAAAACAGTGAGAATTGGTCAAACTGTACACACCTACTGTGTTGCCTGTGCTATTATTTTTCTCATAAATGCACCACACGGTGGCGCTGTTACAACACCCCAAAGTTTAACTCCATAAGTCAAATTTACATGTAATTTCTCACACAAAACTTTCACTGCAAATTGAAATGTGTTTGTGGAATCACTACAAAATTTGGTATACACCTTGTGGGGACTGACAAACACATTTGTGTGAAATTTGAGATAGATTGGCTGTAAAACATGTCCGCCATTAAGCAACGTCTTTGCAGACTTAGCAACAAATCATCCATAAATTATTGAATATTTGTTGACTAATTTAGTTTAAAAAAGTAAATCTGTATTCATGACTTATGATTCAAGATCAAATGTCATTATGTAATTTACACCCTATGAGGTGTCCTAATTGGGAATATGGGGCATATTGCACATTGTGGATAAATATAAAAATGAACGAAAATAAAGCATTTTTATTGGCACTGTAAATACTAAGGATGTAGCAATACATTTGTTCTTAAACAGACAGTTTGGTTTGGTCCTACATTAAAAGTGAGGTACAGGAAGTGTTTCTCATGTCAAGCGTCTATTTGGTAAACAAATCCAGTGCAGCCCAGAGTTTGGGGGTGCAGAATATTCATGATGTCTGGCTGCAAGAGGCTGCAAGAGGCTGCAAGATAAATAGTGTGTGTGTCGGAGTGTATGTTGTGTCGGTGTCGCGGATATGTGTCAACATCATGGTTTAATGGTTTGAATCTAACTCAGGCCAATTAAAAGGCACACCACATGCGCCGGTGTGGTGGGGGGCGGTTCCCATTCATTTCGGGGGAAATCGAGGTTGAAATGAGCCATTGTCGGTCCACACGGCCGCCGCGCATACTGAGAGGCATGCCTGCTGGACCTCTACTAACACTAGATAGAGCACAGAGGAGAGTCTTTGTGTCGGGTAGGCGTTGGCGGACAAGGAGAGGTAGTGTTCACTTTGAGATGGGGAGGAAGGAGAGAGGAAGGGACGGACGAGGGAGAGAGGAGGCATGGAGACAGATGCAGGCAAAAGATGAGAGGAGGAAGCTGGCAGTGAATGACAAGAGGCCTGAAATGAAGGTGCACGAGAAGAACTAAAAAAGCACTCAGGAGAACGTAGACCTCTGCCACCGTTTACAGAAATGAAGTAAAAAATCGTGAAGAGGTTTGCTTGACTGAGCACTTTGTGCAGAGTAACGTGCACTCTGACAAGAATGAGGCAGTTGATGGCCAGAAAATATGAAAAGAAATTCCTCTCTCTGCATTTTTATCTGTACTGATGATGCGAGATGAGCCCTCCCAGTGTACACACCCACCACTTCAGCTTCATGAAACAAAAACATACATGCATAAATATATATAGTATATCTAGTTATATATAGATATAGTTAATCTTCAAACAGCTAAAATAATGCATAAGGCTAAAAATAACCAATTAGCTAAAAATGTCATCCAATACTTCTCTACAAGAGAGGAGAAATATGATCTCAGGGAAGAACGACATTTGAAACACTTATATGCTAGGACTACGTTAAAAAGCCATAGCATTTCAGTATGTGGAATCAAACTATGGAATGGATTGAGTAAGACCCTCAAACAATGCACAACGATGAGCCAATTCAAGAAACAATACAAGCAGTTGATGTTTGCTAAATACAAGGATGAAGAGTCTTGAACCAGTCATGATGTGCTATACATATCACTATATTGACACTTACTATGGTACCCATTATGTCATTGGATGGTCATATCACCTTGTACTTCGGTACATTAGGTACATTATTTAAAAAAACAAACAAAAAAAAACAACCTTAAACTGTATTATGGAAAGCAGGAAGTGAACAAATGTAACAGTTACTGATTGTAAAAGTACCAGATGGAGGGGTAGGATTTAATAAGCTTTGCTTCTTCCTACTCCTTTTGGACATGTGGAACTGTGAACTGATTATGGGATGCACTCAATTGTAATCTGATGCATGTTCAAATGAAATAAAACCATTACCATTACTATTAAAGGCTTCGCTACATGTCGTAAAATAAAGCATGGGGCTTTTCCAGCTATCCATTCGTCAGCTACAGACAGTTTGATCATTTTCAGCATTGAATAGGCTAACCATGATGTTGCAGATGAAATGTGACTGTAATGTTTGTACTGTAGCCCACCTAGCTACTGTATGCTACAATGTAACAAACCCACAAGGCAATCAAAACAATGTTTGGCAGAGGTACTATAAGAGAGAGAGCATGCAAAGAGCGAGTAATATGGATGTGTAGCGGTCTCATCATAAGGCTGGATGGGGATTGCCTGGGTCCAGTAGATCCTGCACCCCTGACGTCAGCTGGAAAGCACTGTGTGTAAGTGCTGACTTGGCCCCTAGACACACACACACAGAAAATGCCTGCCAAGACAATGCTTTAAAATTGTACACACAGCATATCATGCAAATCTGTGTGTGTGTGTGTGCATTTTTCACAGAGCAGAAGCTCAGACGAATCAACACATTAGAGCACAAGTGCCAGGATTTCAAAACATCATTCCCATCATCACATTCCTGGCGGGCTAACACTGATCCTGTGCTGTTAGAAGTGTATCACTTCCTGTTTGGCGTGAGTGGAAGACTGCTAAGAGGCTGGAAGCGACCTTTTGTGGTTAATGTCAGACGTCACAAGCTTCTATGTCTGTGCGTCAGACGACATGACGTGACAGCAATCTTCGGTGACTCCTTGACTGAGGGCCTCGCAGATAAATTCTTCTAGTGCTGGAAGGGCGTTGACAAAATACAATATGTGAGACTCACGCTTTTGCCCTGACAGGCCTTGATTGCACGGCGGGATGCACAAATTTAGAGGCCTTTGTGTTTTCTTCAGTTCACTTTAGGGACTCTTCCAAACACAAAGAAAAGCCGTCCATTATTGCCACAGCAAGCAGAGATTTTTTTCGACATGTTTTCCCAAACAAAACATGGAGCACAGTGGAGTGCACTAACAATCACAAAAAGACGTCATCAATATTTCAAAGCTAAAAACTTTGTGAGAGTAGACGGAGAGCAGGAGGGGCAAATGTCACACAAGGGCGAGTGGAAAAAAATATGTGTAACATTACGTAGCAGGAACATTCATTTTTGTGGGCAGAGCAAGATAACAGAGTCACTGGGAGTTTTATTTTATTATTTACTAATATTTATTTTTTATTAATATATATATATATATGTGTATGTGTGTGTATGTATAAATGTATAAATGTATAAATGTATAAATGTATAAATGTATAAATGTATATGTATATATACATATATGTATATGTATATATATATGTAAATGTATAGATTATTATCATCATCATTATCATTATTATTATCATTATTATTATTAAGATGCAGTACATGTTTTTATTGGACAGCCACAATAGGACAAACGTATTTGAACAAATAACAGCCTCCCTCCACAACGCCTTAACCAAAACAGACGCCTGGTACCCTCTGCATGTGATTGAATAACATTAATAATACCTTGCTACATACTGTATTTCCTCAAACAGTGGCTTCCACGTTAATTATTTTCATAATACAACTAAAAATAAAGCTTCAATCTTGCATTGGAAACTGTAATATCTATCTCATCAGTGTGTTGGTGTGTGCGTGTGAAATATATTTACAACATGTTGCAACGGCGCCCCACATTCAGGTTGTGTATGTTTATGAGAGCAGGCATCGATTATTGAGGGGGCTGACAGCTCGGCTCCCCGGATGCGGCAGGAAGAATACACACGCTGTACAGTACAGCAGCCATCAGTTGCCCTGACAACACCGGCGCCTGTCAACACCTCCGTCTTAATAGTGACAAATTGTGCTTATTACATCAGCGTTAATCCCACCACTACCCCCTTCCCCTTTTAGATGAAGATACTTAGCCCTGTGCTGATCAAATTGTGTCAGCATAATTAGTGGGAACAGAGCCCTATTAAAAAGCATGGTCTCAGACATACGGTCCACTCTCATCCTTGGGTTTATCGTTCAACATGCAAGTGTGCGGAGGAGGTGTTGGATGAGCAAGGGTGGAGTAACCGTCCATAAATTTCAGACACTATAAAGTAGATTGGTGCATTGTTTACTTTAAAGCGGAACTGCACTTTTTGGGGAATTCTGCCATCATTCACAATCCTTGATGTGAAACATGAACACACACACACACATATATATATATATATATATATATATATATATATATATATATATATATATATATATATATATATATATATATATATATATATATATATATATATATATATATATATATATATATATATATGTATATATATATATATATATATATATATATATATATATATATGTATATATATATATATATATATATATATATATATATATATATATATATATATGTATATATATATGTATGTATGTATATATATATATATATATATATATGTATATATATATATATATATATATATATATATATATATATATATATGTATATATATATGTATATATTGTGATGCCTCCCACCCCAGAAGGACACGCATGATGGAAAACTGTGATGCTAACCATAGAACCAGAGATGAAACTTATTACAAAAACAGAGCATCATCTTCCACCACAGCAGTGAGGAAATACTTTGTGATGTTAGCCATATAGTTGGAAATGTAATTTGTAATATGGATGATAATGCAATTCCACATTTTATTTTACAGTTAATTACTTTTGTCTCTTAAGGAAAGGGGAAAAACAATTCCAGTCTAGCAGTAACAACACTTATTACCATAATCAACTTGTGCATGTTGCCCTGTGATTGACCCAAAGTCAGCTGGGATAGGCTCCAGCATAACCCACGACGATAAGTGGCATAGAAAATGGATGGCTGGATGGACTTGTGCATGTCTATATACTGTACGTATGTATATGGATTGTGACACATACCCACTTGCACAGAATGGTGCTCAAATGGAATTTGCAAATTAGTGTCATCTGACGTAAATGTGCTAATTGCTGTTCTTAAGCTGCTGCAGTAATTAGGTTATGATGGCAGACTGCTACACACACACACACACACACACACATCCTCTCTGTGGAAATAGAAGACTTGATTTAATTACTCATTTAAGGATCCATCTGAGATATTTCTAGACATAGTCAAGTGCAGCAGCGCTGTGTTAGGGAGGTGTATTTAAAAACAATATACAGTAAAATAGCAAATCATGACAAATAATTAGACATTGAATTCAAATTAAATTAGCTCTGGGAGTGTGCAGAGCCAATTGCACTGAATGGGTAATTATGTCTTAGAAATGGGCGTGGCACGGCTCAGGTGGTCGTCTTCCACCTTTCCTTATGAAAGTTGTGGGTTCAATCATCCGTCCTCCTGTGATCCTGCCGAAGTATCCATGACCGAGTGGTTAGCGTACAGGCCACACAGCTAGATTTGATTCCCTGCTCAGGCATCTTTGTGTGGAGTTTGCATGTTCTCCCCATGCATGCGTGGGTTTTCTCCGGGTGCTTCGGCTTCCTCCCACATTCCAAAAACATGCAAGGTTAAATTCATTCATTTTCTACTGATTTTCCTCACAAGGGTCGAGGGGGGGTGCTGGAGCCTATCCCAGCTGTCTTCAGGCGAGAGGCAGGGTACACCCTGGCCTGGTCGCCAGCCAATCACAGGGCACATATAGACAAACAACCATTCACACTCACATTCATACCTGAGTGGCCAATTAACCTAGCATGTTTTTGGAATGTGGGAGGAAACCGGAGTACCCGGAGAAAACCCACGCATGCACGGGGAGAACATGCAAACTCCACACAGAGATGGCCGAGGGTGGAATTGAACCCTGGTCTCCTAGCTGTGAGGTCTGCGTGCTAACCACTCGACCGCAGTGCTGCTAGGTTAAATTAGCCACTCCAAATTGTCCATAGGTATGAATGTGAGTGTGAATGGTTGTTTGTCTATATGTGCCCTGTGATTGGCTGGTGACCAGTCCAGAGATAAGCTGGGATAGGCTCCAGCATGCACACGACCCTTTTTCAGTAAGCAGCCCTGTTTGGACAGGCCTTTTCTCCACCAATCACCATAAACCTCAGAAATTTAGGAACAGTGTTCTGAACCGACCAAACATTTATCATTCTTAATTGTATTGTTGTTATTAATGGTTTTAATGGTATTAATTGTCCTGGCCTGGCCTTGCTTAGCAACATCCTGTTTAATGGCGCTGGGCTTCAGCAGAGATTACTGGATTGCTAACCTCATCAAGACATAAACAACCCCGCGACTCTTTAACCTGGGACTCTCCTTTTCAGCACTTTTTGTGCTAAGAGCGCGTGTTTGTGATGTGCTCAGCAAACTGCTCCACATTAGTGTGAAATTAAGCCTTTCTCCCGGTGCGCCGCTATTAAAGTGTGGCAGAAACACTACATGCTTTAAGCTTGTTTTTTTAACTCTTTGTCTGCCTAATTTACCAATAAAAATGGCTTGTTTATCTGTGGTCATTTTAAAAGTCAAAAGAGCAACTTCCCTCTCTTCAATGGACCTTTAAATGACAGTAAAGAGATTTGACTAAAGCACCAAAAAACCCTGCCAAAAAGCATTTAAACGTCCTCTCTCAGCAGTTGAAGTAATCCCATTACTGTCACAAAGCAAATCTAAGCGACCGCTACCAGGACAAATCAGATGTGGGTGGGGGTCTCATGATTTATTTACATTGACATCCTTCACTCGCTGGGGTTCTTTATCAAATATGAATCGTTCCTCTCATGGCAGTTGGACATTTTGTGCATGGATTGCAATGCAGCAATAATTTATGATAAATGAGAGGCAATTTTCCGTACATAACACCAGCAGTCACCAGTATTGCAATCCGCTGTTGGAAAAAAGCAAATCTGATACCTGGACTAGGCTAAGGAAAAACAAGTATTGACCCAGCTGATTAAGAGAGGACGAAGCAGACGAGGAAGTCGAATGAGCCAAACAGGAACACAGAGTATGAATAAGACACAGAGGCTCTCTTAGCATTTTAGCATGGATGCCAAAAGCTGCACTGAAGCAAAGGACGCCTTCTTCACCGGGGTGTCAATGGCCGCTCTGTCATTCTCTTGCGTTGCTGAAATCCATTCACACGGCAGGTGTCTTCAGAAAAAGACACTTTGATTGGCTTTATGAATTGTATTTTCATAATAATGAAAATCATCATCAATATTTGTGGGTTGCTTTTATTCCTCATAGGTCTGCTTTAGATTGACTTAGTATGGTAGAAATGTGGACTGAAACTATGCCTAGCTATTCTAAATCTATATCTACAAAAGCTTAACTTCTTTTTGCACTTGTATGACAATGAGGTAATAGTAAATGTTGCTTTTTAACAAATCATTCCAAATATAATTGACTTTAATGGGAAATGTATGGCTGTATCATGGTTTGATTTCTCTGCATGGAGCCACGATGCCCCAAGGGGCTTTCCAGTGGTAGGTTCAGTTCTCCGTTCCGACCTCAATCATCTCAGATTAAAGCTGCGATCCAAACGTCTGCTCCCCCCTTCACCATGCACTGTAGCGCCAATCTCAGCAGACAGAAATTAGTGTGAGAGCACATCACTCACATCTCCACGGGAGTCGAAGCAGACATCCACTTAGAAATCAGCAGAACTACATTCACAGAGTGGACAGTTCTGCCACTTAATGTGAAAAAGATTCCAATCCAGTTCAACAGTACGTCCGTTTTATCACATTTTAAGCGGAAAAACATTTGGCTCGGTGATTCATTTTTCCTTCAGTAGATTGGCCCAGAATACAGCAGACAGATAGCTGTTTTTAATGTTAATGACTTGCCACACATCTATAGGCCCATTTATCATGTCTGTGTCTGCTGAACCCACTCGAACCGGGTCTCATTCCTCCACTTCTGGCTGTTCCTTTTGAAACAACACAAATTATTTTTCACTTGAGTACCCTTTATGCCGACACGGATTGGTGCAGCTCATTTGGTAGGGCGTGCACATTTCATTCATTCATTTTCTAACAATTATCCTCAAGAGGGTCGCGAGTGTGCTGGAGCCTATCCCAGCTGTCTTCGGCCGAGAGGCGGAGTACACCCTGGACTGGTGGCCAGCCAATCACAGGGCACATATAGACAAACAACCATTCACACTCACATTCTCACGTTCACATTCACTATGGACAATTTGGAGGAAAACGGAGTACCCGGAGAAAACCAACGCATGCACGGTGAGAACATGCAAACTCCACACAGAGAATAGAACTTGTGTCTCCTAGCTGTGAGGCCTGCGAGGTAACCACTAGACTGCAGCAGTTTATCCAAATATATTCATTTTTTAAATCATATCTCAGCTCCTCCCTGTTTCAATTATTGTAAAATATGCATATTTAAGCACATTTTACGTATTTTTGGTCTAAATTAGGCACTTTGAAGCATGAAAATTGAAATAAAAATGGAACTGTGTGTGTGTGTATGTGTGTGTGTGTGTGTAATATGTAATGTTCAAGTGTATGTACATATTTGTGTTATGGGCATATCATCTTATTTTTGTTTTACATGTCTTATTTTCTGTTATGATGATATTGGGTAGCGTGTAAAGGTGCCTGCAGGGGTGTTGTTTCAGCTCTATAGGGCTCAAATAATGTTAAAAAACTGTTTTACTGGGGTCCGGAACCAATTAAATTTGCTTAACGAGAGATCACTGTACTGTACACAGTACAGTATTGTAGCCTGCTGGACTGTACTTATCTTTTTTTAATTTAAGCACAATGTATACAAACTAATTTGGACCAGAAAAAGCAAACCCAAAAACAGCAAATGAATAATGAAAACTGAGGTGCCCCTGTGATGTAAACCAAAATGCCCTCCGCTGGGTTGAATATGTTGGATATTTTTATTTTCTGCTATTTTTACCAGCTTAGATTTCATGAAAATCTTCTAAAATATACTTTTCAAGAATGCCAATGTCTCTCTCCCGCACGCACACTCAGGAAAACAGAAGAGCAGAGCAGATTTCTGCATTTTTTGCTGTCATTTTGCAAAACACTATAAGAAGCAAATGTGGTGGTACGTAGGCCTATGCCCATATAAAGGCAAAATAATGGATATATGTTATAGTACATGTATGACTTGAGTCACTGTGTTAGCTGCTTGCTACTTTTGTGTACAGCAATGAAGTAGCTCATTAAAACATATAGTAATTGTGTCCACACAATAAGCTGTGCTGTGATGTCTGCTTGTATGGAGGTGCTTGAGGAGAAAATTGCGGCGGCTTGCAACAGCAGCAGCTGCGGCAGTGGCGGCTGCAGCGAAACACAATTTTGTCTCACTCAAGATGGATTCCACTGTGAGATTTCCGAGGACCAGTACAGAATCAAAATGGAAGAAGCCAGGAGGGAGGAGAGGGAGTGGTGTGGTTTCGAGTGGACGGCACTGGGAATAGATGCTTGTGTATTGTTTTGGCTGACACATTATAAGTAAAGGAGCATGTTAGTGTGTATTTTTTCTTTATTGACTAACTTTAGTCCCATATTGTTAAAAAATGCAAACAATGGCGCTTGCGTGTGGAATTTAAATGAAACCTGTGAGCGTAAGAATGATATTTTGTTGTGTTTTTGCTTTTATATTTGCCCCCGTCCTCCTCCTCATGCCCTGAGAAGATGTCCTCCCACCGTTGTCTCACATGCTCACATGCACACATGGCTGCCGGCGCCTCCACACACACACACACACACACACACACACACACACGGTCCCACCCCTATCTCCCCTCCACCTTCATAAATTTCACTTGCTGCTCGGCTATTCCACAGCATGTAAACCAGTAAAACCCCCTCAGGACATCAAATCCGAGGGATCCGTTGTCGCTTCTATCTAGGTCAGTGCTTACAATAGCTCCGCCGTTCCTTTGCCTCTACCACTTTGCTTTTTATTCTCCCCCTGTTTGCTTAACCCCACAAGGTTTGTTTTCCTTTTGCAAGTCTAATAATAATAAATGTAAGCCTATGAAGCACTGCTTTCATGCAAATGAAACACACATATATGTATATTTGTTTTTAAATGATGTAATTACTCTGGATTTGGTGGTTTCTTATTGACATTATATTGCTAATTGGTTTAGACTTTGTTAGTGTTGCTTATGACAAGAAGCAATACAGCAACACAGCACTTCAGTGCGTGCTACTGTATGTCCGCGTCTCCTCTATAGGGGATGACATTACGTGACCTCAGGGAGGTGGCATCTAATTTGTTAAGCCACACAGAAAAGTGGCCCCCCTACCCCGTGCAACTGCTTGTATCGCATGCATTTTTTATGTGATCTGAAAGCACCGATTTGGAAAGTCATTTTGCTCAAAAAGAAACAATAAATGCAAGGCCACGCAAATGAAGAAGTCATGGCATGTCAGAATCAAGCCCAGACAGGTCATTTTATGTAGTTTTATCACATATTGTATTATTTACTATTTTACTATTTACTACTATTTATTTATCATTGTTTACTTTTAAAACAAGGGTAGTCAAAGATATTCCATTTTTATTTTATTTTTATTGCATTTTTCAGTTTTTATGGACCTACTGCAAAAACTCTATTCAAAGATCCTTTATATGTCCTGCTGTTTTTAAGGACATAATGCGAATGCGGTAGTCAGAGTTCCTCTATATTTCTCAATATTCCATCAGACTACCCCAAGGGCAGCTGTGTCTACAGATGTAGAATACCATCACCAGTGCCTGAGTGAGGAGTGAATGAGTAATGGGTTCACTTCATTGTGAAGCACTTTGGGTGCCTTCGAAAGTGCTATAAAACTATTCCATTATATTATTATTATTAAGTGTGCGGTGGGTCTGATGTCATTTACGGGCCACTTGTTGAATATCCCTGCTTTGTACTATGCAAGTTTTTTTCTTCCATGCACCAAATGTGACCAGCTTGTTTGTTGCTTTATGTGTTGCAGGACAAAGATATCTCATCACATCCACAGGAGCCTTGTACATTCTGGACGTCCTGCCTGAGGATGGGCTGAATAACTATCGCTGCACCACACGCCACCGCTACACTGGGGAGACTCGCCAGAGCAACAGTGCCCGTCTCATTGTGTCAGGTCAGTATTATAAGGAATCCACTATAATTGCATTAATCAGTGGAAATGTACCAAAATGATACAGTATGTTGTAATGGCATGTAGCCATGTAGCATCGCACTGATAATTAACATGGAAATGAACAAAATGCGTAGTTTAACAGTGAATGTAGCTATCACATTTTAACCTTTGGTTAATCAGACAAGATAAAACCGATCAGCTCTTGCTTGCGCTTGTCTGTTCTTGTTCTTAGATTAATAAACAAATGAGTATTCTTCAAGAAGAACTACGCCCTGAAACCTACATACAGGATTATAAAGTTGGCCTGGTGTTGACCAGATTTGTTCATGCGGATTTCCTCTGTTTTCCGTCCTTTCTTCCTCCCTTGTACCCCCTTGCAAGTCCTGAGAAAACCAGCTCGTAGCTCTGGTGTAATCCTGTTGCTAACATATACTGTAAAGGGGACAAATTGTCCTTGGCATAATATGCAAGCTCTCACAATTTCCAAAAAGACATCTTGTTCTATGTGTTATGGCATTTCATCCACTCCCTTTTAGGCTCGAGTTACTAGAAATATATAACATGATCTCATGTATTTCAACAAAACAACACATTGTCCCAGGCGCTAGGTAAACATAATGTACATTACACTCACCACTAATGAACACTTAATCCGTTCTGCCTTTTCCAAGACCCCATCAATGCCGAGCCAGGCATCTTGGATGGCTTCGACCACCGCGAGGTGATGATTAATCACCGGGTGGAGCTGCCCTGCAAGGCGTCGGGCTACCCGTTCCCTAAGTACCGCTGGCTCAAAGACAACAGCCCATTGGAGCCCGACAGCCGCTTCCGCCAGACCATCATGGGTTTGCTGATCGAGAGCACGCAGCCCAGTGACTCCGGAACGTATGTTTGCGAGGTGTGGAACAGCTATGGCAATGCTGAGGTCATGGGGCACCTCCATGTCAGACGTGAGTCTTTTTCTGTTCACCCTCTTTGATAGTGAAAACCATAATATTTGTTTAACATAATTAATAGGGATGTCAATATTAGCATACAAATGAAATATTGAATCAAATCTGTATTGTTTTTTCTCTGTGATATTGATATTGATATTGATATTATTTGCACTTTACTTTGTGTATATACATTGACATAATATACATCATGTGAATATTACATCTTAATTTCCTTAAAAAATTATGAACTAGAAAATCACTAGGAGAGTGCAGACCTCTGCCAAGCAATATTGGGATTTACACTATAAATATTACTCCTATATTTACTTTATGTTCATATTTAGATTGCTAATGTTACCATGCTATTGATGCTAACATTAGCAAGTGTCTAGCTAGGCTAAAAAGGCTACTATGCTAATGCTAGCATGGCAACACCAAGCATGATCGTCTTTATTCAAGTGTCTACCTGTGAAAATGGTTAAAAATGCTACTGTGCTAATGTTAACTTGC